>NW_018020733.1:190497-258335 GCF_002006095.1 Pseudomyrmex gracilis
TCTCTCTCTCTCTCTCTCTCTCTCTCTCTCTCTTTCTCTCTTTACAACAATTCTACGTTTAATGGTGAAGAAGCTATATCTTCCGGTCGATCATGCCTAGTCGAGGCGACGCGATCGATCAGCGGACACGCGGAATCGATTACGCGACTCGCAATCGCGCATTCGAAGTCCATCTCGTCAGAGGATACGTTCGAAAAAAACATCACTCGTGCGCGCACGCGAGCGTCGTTCTATCTTTGTTTTATATTTCTAATGAGCGAGAAAGATAAAGCGCGCACACGAGTGCGGTAATTTCGAACGCAGCGCAATCTAAGCAGCGCTTCACTCGCGTCTATGTACACACTCTCGCCGCGATCCGTTCATTTTAGTCAAATTATCACGATTATCCGATTACAGAAACAGAGGTCTGCTATACACACAACACCGCGCTTACAACTAACAAACACTTATCGCCTGTCGCCTATCATTGTGTCGTGCTATCGCGTCCTCCGTTTCCCGCGCGTTCTTCTCTCCCTCTTGTCGCAAGAGATCATTACGGTCGCATTAATTATACTATGGGCCACTATGTGGTTATCACCTCGGAAGAATGATGGCGGCGGGAAAGCGGGGAAGTGCGAGACAAATATAAAAAAGATGAGAAGCGTGGCCCGCGCGCACCGCGCACGCCTCTCCCGCCGCGTGTGTATACGTATCGCGATAATCGATATTTATTTATTATCGTAGTAACGGTCGTTGGCGCGCGCTTTATCAGTTCTCGTGTTCGAGCTACGCAGGTATCGATTTACAAAGGCGGCCGCAAAGCGGGAAACCGGGTCGTCCTGCGTGTGTGTGTCTCTCTCGCTCGCTCTCCTCTCCCTTCCTCTCCCCTTACCTTTCGGCTGTACGGTACCAATTTTCGATGACGCGTCGCGAAAATGAGCTTTGCATTTGCGTGCTCGTCTAGCGTGACGAACGCCGTTTGACATAGCGCGCCGATGTGCGACTCGCGTTTGACGTGACGCTCATCCGCGATTTATTCCGATCGCGAGCAAGGGAATTCACGTGACAAATCAACGCGGCATTGATGACGCCCGTCCGAAATCCCGACTACGGTATAAACGATGATTAACGCGCGCGCAAACACCGAAAATCGGAAATCACCCGAGGGGAGAAGCGTAAAGATACTATTTTTTTCTTTTTTTTTTTTTTATCTCGAGTGCAAGAGTACTTGGAAAGAAAAACAACGTTAATTATAAAAGACTTCTGTGAGCTGCGACTTAAGTTTTTGCTATCTTTGGAATAAAAAAAAAAACAACATCTTGATAAGAATTATCTTGTCATTGACGTCAAGAGAGAGTGTAGACACAAAGGAGAATAGGGCGGCAAACCCGCAAGTTAATTTTAACCCTCGTTCCGCACGCAGCGCGCAGACTGTCCTTTTAATATCTGGTATCTCTCGAGGTGGAAAGCCGCGGCGTTACAAAAGCGGAACAGTCTTTTTTTATATATATATATATATATATATATGTGTATATATATATATATATAACAAAGAAAAAGTTTTTCGAGATTACGCGTCGAGTTATTAATTTCATACCGAACGAGAGGGCGGCACAGTTGCGGTTTGATCGCACAAATTTTAGTTTTAAGAGCTATTAATTAACGGGTCGGGTTAAACTATCATAGAAAATTGGTCACACATACGCATACATATATACACACACACACACACACACACACGCTCTTCATCCCGATTTCGCTGCTAACGACTTTTCAACTTGTCTCGCGCGCTCTCGCACTTTACCCGATGCACGATCCCGCGCGCACAGAAAGCCGATAAACGAGCCGCAATTACGATAACGCGAATATCGGACATATCAACGATTTTACAGCCGCTTTGTCGACTCACCCGCCATTGTTCATTTCGCGCCGCTCTCCCAGCTTTACCAACCACCACAATCACCTCTTTCTCCTTCAGTTTTTTTCCCCCACTCACACTAACACGTGCACACAAACACACACACACACACACATACACACATACACACGTGTTGTAAATGTGTGCGGCATGCACTCTCGGCGCGCGTGTACGTCGACCTCTTCGATGGCTGTGCCCTGCATCCTCGTTGTCCTCGTCCTCCTCGTTGCTGCCTCGTTAATTAATTGCCGAAGCCCTTTCCATGTTAAGGAAGTTAATTCCCTCAGCGATCGGCAGGAACTGAAGCGATGATTATCGAGGCGCTCCCGCGCTTCTCTCTGGTTCCTCCTTATCACCGCGTCGTATCATCCTCCGTTTCCTCGTCTATCTGCCTCTCACCCCCCTCTCTACCCTCTCGTAGCTCCATCTTCGACATCTTGCTCAAGCTGTCCTCTCTGAATCTCAACTACGCTAATCACCCTTCGATCGAAACTAAGAAAGATCCCCTTCCCCTTTTCTAACGAAGATCACATCTCTTGTATATCTCGACTCAATCTTATCCCGACGATCCACGCGCGCGGCAGCATATCAAGCCTCCTTCTTGTGCCCACACCTCATCTCACACCCCCCCGTCGTATCGCACCGTCAACAAATACAACCGTCAACAACACACCCGCCGGCGACTCCTCTCATTGCGGGGCTCGGCCGACAAGTGGAATGTCCCCCTTTTCTTCACACACTTCGCGTTCTCTTTCTCTCGTTTCGCCCCCTATCTCGCGGATTGTACAATTACTCAATTAATGTAATTAATCTTTCTTTACACCTATTTTTTTCACATATATGAAATATATTATACCATTATTACATTTTACGTGAGCAAATAAATTGATTATTATATCCGCCGGGATCGAGGGCCCCGCTCGCGTGGCCCTCGCCCCCTCCTCTCTCAATCGTTCGTCTCGGCGTATAAACAACGTGTACGTATGTAGTTTTTTTTTTTTTTTTTTGTTTTTTTTTGTTTTTTTTTTTCTCATGTGTGTATAGATGTATCAGACAGAATGCGTTCCCCTTTTGTGTGCGAGTTTGTGTTGAGAGATTGCGCGCGCGAGTGCGCGCGCGCGCGTGTGTTCTTCGTGATATATATATATATACGTGTGTGAGGTCGCTCGTGTGTGCTTAATCCTCCAGCGGTTCTAATTACGTCCCGTTTCTCTCTTCTTTCTCCCCCTTCGTCCCTCTATCTTTTTTTTTTTTTTCGCCCTTTTTACCCTCTTGTCTCCCGGCGGGAGATGTAAGACTCTACTTATTCGAAACCGTGTCGTCTTTAACTTCCGTCGCGCGTTTCTTTAAACACCACCACCACCGCGGCGAGTTAGTCCTCCGCCGATGATGTGGCATATCCTTCTCGCGTTTCCCACCGTGTCATTTCGTGAACTTCTCCCCGTTAACACCCCCCGTGAGACGTTTCTCTCGAGAAACGTTCTCGACGAAACTACGTCGACCAATCGCGACGAACAGTGAGCGCAACATCTCACGCCGAAAACATCTCTCTCTCTCTCTCTTGCGTTCTCATCTCGTCGCTATACTCGCGTCTCTTTCTCTCTCTCTCTTTCTCTCTCTCTATCTTTCTTTCTCTCTCTCTTTCTCTCTTGCTTCCTCTCCGCTCACCCCTCGCCTTGGCTTGCTTCTCTTTCCGTAAGTATGCAGTCTGTATTGATCCGCGGTATGTACACGGTAGCCAGAATAAAGAAGAAATTACAACACGCGCAGCGCGAGAGGAAGCCGAGGAAGAAATGAACGATGAGTTACGGCGATTGGTGCTTTTCTGCTTCGGACGAGACAGCTTTGACCCCTTTATCGCGTTTTAACACACGCCCCCCCCCGCTTTACGGGAGGCGTGCGATTAGAAATTATTGCGCGTAAAATAAAATTGTTAACGCTCTCTTCACGTTGACGGAACTCGTACAAAGATATAATTACGCGAATAATAGCTTCGACATTATGAAAACATAATTTATACATTTTCGACACAAATACACCGATGCGCTCTCAGCGCTTGTTTTAATTAATCATATTTGTCGCGCTTGATTAAATCGCTTTTAACTGATTATCGTAAATTTTCACCGCAATTGCTGAGTCGAAACAACAATGGGTTTTATATCAGAAACTACCTGTATGAATTTCACAATGATCAAATTATGATCAAATCTTGCGAGAGAAAATTTTCCACGTTAAAAATATAAATATCGACGCCGATATTCGCGAAAGAGAGCTTTATCTCTCCTATCGTTTTTGCGCGACGTACTAATGATAATTGCCAGGCTTTTCGGCGTAAGACGAGCTCTTTTCTCCGTATCCCTTTCTGGGGATATCTGTAATAGAAAAAGACAACAAAGAGAAATCTTTCTCGACGGAGCGAGAGCCGGCTCGTACTACTCAAAACCGCTCGTGTATCCCATCGTATCATTATCCGTTCCATTCATTCGTTTCCTAATTGCGTTTTACCCTCCCGCCGACATCGCTTATATACGGGCGCGTCGTATATTCTTCTTTCCCAATCCCCCCTCCTCCCACGTAAGTCGAATGAGCAGATCAAACGGAGACCGCGTCTAAAATTGGCAGTTGTTCGCAAAATTGTTGTTCGAGATTTTGTTCCTCTCGTATGTATCTATATATACATATATGTGACTTTCGGTCCCACACTTATAACCCCTGATTTTCGCACGAGCTGCGCGTTTTGCGGCGAAGACGATGCGCAACGCTCGTTCGGGAAAACGCGAACCGCCTCGTCCGCCGTTAATTAATGACATTAATTATGGGACAAACCGAGAGGGGCGGATGGCTTCGCGCAAATTATTTTGCCAATCAATTATTCCCAGTAGTCATGCCACTCTCGTCAGGTGCTCCAACGCTGTCCGGGCCACTCGATACCGTCGGAATAATCGATCAACTGAATAATTTGCTTCTCGATAATTGGCCGCTCGTGTAAATTACTCGAATGTCGGATCGCTCTCGCGTCGATAACGGCATATCGATATCGGGGAATCGAGTAGCGATCATTATCCGGGAGAAGAATCATCAATGGATCGATAGATCAGTAGGTAGACGCGAATCCGTTCTGGAAACCATTGAGCCGATCAGAAATCCATTGACAGAAAGCGCGGCGAAATTTTTCGTCTCGCGAAAAAATTTCTAACGAAAGACAGTTGCCTCGACAGGTCGTTATTCTTGCCGGTTAAAAATTATTACGATTTTGATGAATTCGATTGTAAGAGTGTGCGAATGAACGAGTTCGATTTGGCAAAAAACGGAGTTTCTCCGTAACGCGAGACTTTTGTTCTTCGCCGCGTCGACGCGAGCAGCACGTGCGAGGAAAAGTTTACGTGTGCCGAAAGGTGCGCACGGTATGCGTGTCTATGTACGCGCGTATTGTATGTAAGTAGATAAGGGATAGGTATGTTGCGTGGGTGACGTTTTTTGGTACATGTTAAATGCCGAAGTGTGTAATGTGAGATGTATGTATTATATCGTGTGAACGCGTGTGTAATTTTCGGGTGTGTTTTTTTTTTTTTTTATGCATCTCCTTCGCGCTGTAAACGTCTTCGTATATAAAATCGGCAGTTCGGTCAGTTCGACATATCACCGCACGACTCTAGCCTTACGTATGAAACCAGATTTACAAAAATACGACGCGTGTGTTTTTCGCGTATATTTGGCACTTTTTCACCTCTCTCTCGCTCAACCTCTCTCGTCCTACATCTCGCTTGTCCTGTCTCTCTCTCTCTCCCTTTTTCTCTCATTTATTCTTTCACTCGCTCTCTTTTCCTCTCATTCTCTCCCTCTTTCTCATCCTCTTCCTCTTCCCGAATTTCTCTCACTCGTTCCATTCTGTCTCTCTCCCGCACTCATCCAGAACACGCACACACCATGCGCACTTCATTCTACTATCTCACTTTGTCACGAGAGCCATTTCACTCTCGTGTACCATGCGGTCGCACGCCCTTAATCCTCATCCCGAAGTAGTTTCGGGAACTAAAAGTTTTTTTCTTCCGACAACCGACACGCCTTTTTCTCTCACGCGGAGAGGGAAACAATATATTCCAAACTCCTCTGGATTTTATCAGGCGGCGGTCGTGACTCACTTAATCTCTCGCATCGCAACTCCTCACTTGCTCTGTCCAATCTTGGAGTCGTCCGGGACCAACGCGTGTGTGTCTTTGGCACCGGCGTTCGAGAGAGGGTTCCTCTTCCACATCGACGCGAAAATGGGCAGTCTCGATGATGGGCGGCCGCGGCAAACGACGACGTCGACGACGGCGGCCACCATGGCGGCGGCAGCGACGACGGCGGCGACGGCGACGGCGACGGCGACGGCGGCGACGACGACGACGACGACGACGACGACGACGACGACGATAACGACGGTCGCGACGACGACGGCGACGGTGACAACGTGGGCGAGGTCGTCGTCGGCGCCGACGGCGATTCGGCGGCCACCACGGTGGACGCGGCGCGAAGCCGCGCGGGATCGTCGACTAGACCTCTTCGGAGGTCATGCCTAGCATCATCATCTTCTTCTTGTAGATCTTGCTGTACTTGATGTCGATCGGCTTCGTGGTGTCGTAAAGGCTCGGCGCTTGCAAAATGATAATCGCCGTGCCGACCACACAAGCCACCGTAAACATCCAGAGGAAGATCCGGTCGAGCACCATCGCGACGTACTTCCAATCCTCCTCCACCTGGTAACAGTCCAGAAACAAAACCACGCGCCACGATTAAATATTATATTATCGTTATGTGACACATTTCTTAATCAAATGTTATATCTATTCGATATTTCTGTCATTGACTCTGTCTTGTTTTTTTTCTTTTTTTTTTCTACAATTAGCGCAACACAGGCGCGCGCTACGCGCACGCTATTATTGCTTTTATTTTAACGTGTAGGGTGAGTGAACTTAACCTGTCACCACAATGACAGCTAATATATACGTCCTACAAACAATATAATACACATGATGTACATATGAGAGATGTCAGAAATAACGCATGAAAATCAAACTCAAAAAATAAAAGAAAACGTGACTCCCCCCAAGGTCGCGCGGCCGGGTCAGTGACCTCCCCTACCACGGTCGCGCGACCGAGGTCAGTGACCCCGCCGCGGTCACCTTTTACTGTAGTATATATATAATACATATAATACAATATTAAGTATAATATTATAAATATATAATAAATTATATGTGTGTGTGTGTGTGTATAATATATATTATTTAATGTTATATATAATATAAATTACAATCACGTTACTTTAAATAGTCACGTGTTGTTTTTCTACTCTTTTCTGTCAAGTGACTTTACTTTAGTCACGTTTTTAATTTTTAACTGTCAAAATCGCTTTTCTGTCATTATTTACTCTCTCGATCTTACCGATTCGATTCGACTCGACTCGACTCGATCAACCAACTAATCGGCAACGCGGAAAAGAGACAACAATAGATGCGATACATTCGATAATTCAAAACGAGTACTTCGCGGTATGGATTTTTTATATAGGAGGAGAATTAAATATGCGAACTGAATTTATGCGTTTAATTCAGTTATCGCAGAGAAGCGTCTCATACGAGAGGATATATGTCGTCCTGTTTATCGCGTGTATAGATTTCTCTCTCCTCCTCTTTCTCTCATAAAGACGGTGGAAACCTTCCGGATCGAAAGTCTCGCGCATGTTTAGCACCAACAACTTGCCAGGCGTATCCGTTATCTGACTTACAACGCGTTTGTATACGACGCTATAAGACCGAGCAGCTCCTGTTTCACGTGATCCGCTGAAGCATCTCTTCGCGCCACGTACAGTGTCGGCTTTGCCCGCTAGGATGTTTCGTGGGAAATACGAGAAACGAAACGAGACGATCGATCCCTCCACGCGCGCGCTAAGGACGTATTGACTTCTTTGGATTCCCGACGCGACAAGGAGGGAGAGCACGAGAGACGATAAAACAGTCACCCAATACTTTTATGATACTTCCACGGAGGACAATGCACCGAACGTTACTCCTAGCCACGTACCACTACGATTTCTCCATTTTCTTCGTGTATCTTTTTTTTTTCTCCCTTCCTGCTTTCCCGTCGAGAGATCTGCCGTCCCGAAGAAACATCTTTGCCCCCTTTTAGCATGAGAGCACTTTTAGCATGATCTCGCTTTCCAGAACCGATATTCGATTAACCGCTGATGTTTCTTGGCGAATAAACTGCTAATGCACCGTGAGAAAATATCCACGTTGCTATACACACGCGGTACACGTACGAAGAGATAATTACAAACGATGGATACGAATCTATATTGAACTTAATAGAATAAGAATTGATCGAAGAAATTATTATATATGTAACTTTATAACAATTCGATTTGTACAAACTAAATCGATTAAAAACGGACTGTCAAAAATTTTGTTTGATATTATCGCGACGAAAAAAACTCGATGTCAAAAGTTTCTCGCGCACAATATCCGCAATGTTAACGCGTTTAATATGGTTCAATTTTTTATCAACTTTCTCGCTACCAGCAAAATCCTCTTAGAATTTGACAATGCAATTCGACTATTTCGGTTTTCCATTTTATTCGCATAAAGAACCTTTCTTGATCCGTTTTCCGCGATCGTGCGATTTCGCGGCAAGATGGAGCGGGCATTATGCGGTTCTGTCAAATCGTGCCAAAACTTGACTACAACAACAGAATTGGCTGTGCTGCCATCGTCTTCTCTCTCCCGCCTCTCTCGCCGCATGCATTTGCATACACTCAACACGCGAATATTTAGAAACGCGTGTGTTACACGTATACATACATTACACGGTAGCGCACATAGCGCGATAAGCATATAATGCATTTACCGCGCGTGTTACACACAGTTGTACCACGTACTTGCAGCAATGTTCTCCTCACTACATTTTCCAAGTAACTAAATAGACGTAAGAAAACACCGCGTGTGTGTGTTTACACGCTCAGGAAATTTATAATAAAATACATGTTTGTCAAATAATAATTTGTTTCATCACGAAACTGTGTAAATCTGGCTCGTGAAGTATATTTGCGTTTTGTAAAAAGTTCAATATTCGGAAAAGTTCAATATTTAACTTCGTAAAATTAACGCAAAATGCCGTACACAGAGAGAAAAATTTCTTTAGACTTAACAAATTTTGTTCCAAATCCAAACAAATTATTCCATCGATATAGTCCAAACAAAGTTTGGGTTTTTGAAATCAAACATTTTGATATCAATATAGGTGATAGTTTTTGTGCTACAATTGCAAAAAAAAAGTCAGGATTAACCAATCCATTAATTTAAAAATCAAAGAATTGTCAAATCATCATGTGTTGTTGCACGCAATCCAACACACAGAAAATAAATTATTTTAACAAACGTATTGTTTAAAATAATCAACGTTTTCGCGTCGAATAATATAAAGAATTTTCATTCATCGAAATTGTGTGTCGCGTTTAATATAAGATTATATTGTTCGAATGCGATAAACGCGTGAATCAAACAAATAGAACTAATAAATCTAAAGAAACTTTTCTCTTTGTATAGAATTAATCGCGAGGATTTTCTATAGTTGATAGATTCTTAGCAAAATAATATTTTTCCGAGCACTCCGTACGTACGAGCTCGTAAAGTGTATATACATTTGTCGCAAAACGAGCGCATTTGGCAATGAACGGCAGTTTGCCGCAATGCGTTTCTCCGGGATACACTTCTACTTCGCGCAAATAAGTTATGCGCGCGATATCGGCGGCGAACAGCCTTTAAGTGAAGCTTCATTGAGCACGGCTCGCCGCAACGCCGGGGTATTCGAAGATCCATCCTGGCAACTACTACGTATCCGGGTAAAACGCGAGAGATCTCAATTTAGCCACGAAGACCACGGACAGTAAGTGTCACGATGACCCGAAAAATAACTAACGAGACTCGCAGAAGCACGAAAACTTATTGCTCTTATGAAGACCCGAAAGTGAGTTTTATCAAAGAGATAATATTTATGTATATCACGATATATTAACCCTTCAGTGCCAGACATAAAAAAATGACCTACAAGTTGTCCAAACTGGGTCTGTGAGATCCACGCGATTTAAGTTTGAATATCTCCGCAAAAAACAATATTTTTTCTATTTTTTTTTTTTTTGGATCGAAAGATTGAACGATTCTGCGTCGATCAAAAGAAACAGATTGGAAAAATCTCCAGTAGTTTTGAAGATCACTTGACAGGAATGAGAGAAAAACCAACACGTGACTAAAAACACGTGACTTTACTTTAGTCACGTTTGTCTTTAAAAACTTCAAAATTGAAACTTCGCAAATCTATTAAACGAAGGACGCTGTCAATGATTTTTACCATTGTCCCTAAGACCCTAAATTTTCTTTTACAGCCTTCAGATGTCGCGCTAAATTGATACATAGTAAAGACACTGGTTTAAAACTTTTGTATGGATCCCGGAGACATATCTGGCACTGAAGGCTTAACAAATTTTTCAAGTATGAAAAACAAAAGTTTCTGTGACACACACATACACACAAACAAACACAAAAGCGTAAAACCGAAAACAAATATTTTCTTCCACTGATTTGGCTACAATCGACTTTCAATTTAATAGAATATCCACACAAATATCTAAATTTAATATTTATTAATGCAATAAAATAATAAAAATATATGTGTTCTACTATAAACAATATGTGAAATAAAAGATTGATTAATTGAAATAACGCGGTTGTTTTTCGAGTAGTGAAAATATTTGTTTTGAATTAAATACCCGGGAAACAAATTTCGCAAAACCACTTTTTGTCAATTTTACCAGGGAAACGAGGAGGGAGAAGCAGCTCTGCGCAAATCGTAGGTTAAATATTTCGTTGTTATTCAAAAAGCGGCGAAAATGTAAAGCTTCATTTTGACAAAGCGCGTACATTGGGTCGATCTAAATATAAATATCTCTTTCCCCCTCACATTTTTTATTTTTTTATATTGCGTGCTTAAAAGAATGGAGTGGTAAATGCGCGAGCGAGAAATACACAAATGCGCGCGCGAGAGAGAGAGAGAGAGAAAGAGAGGAGAGATAAAACAGAAACGAGAAATTCTCTCCATTTGTTTAACTACAGCTCTCTCGATATTCCTGGCACAGTTATTTCATGGTTGTTGTTGTTGTCTACGGATTATGTCTATCGTCGAGACCCGACGGAGTTGGGTGCTTTTTCGATTTTTACGAAGGAGGATTTCTAAATCTCAGGAGTATATACTCGCGTTTGAGTCAGGATACGCGATATAGCGACGCTATAAACTTCGATATTTTTGAAAGATATTGTTCGCGTCGTCTGTCTAATTTATAACGCATAAAAATATAATCTACACACGCAGTATAGTATTATTTTGTAATAAATAAATAAATAAATAAATAAATGAATGCGCATGCAATTCATTGTCCGTTTATTCTTCATGAAAGCGCAGCAATAATCCTCTTACGTACTTCCGGATAGTGAAGGATATATCATCGCGCTCTGCGTGCGCGAAATTACAAAAACGATTATGTGTGATACATGCGGCATTATTGTCGTTCGCCTACTGTGCTGACACGTATATTACGATCAGAAACCACGACTGCCATCGCGTTCCGGAATGCCGGGAAATAAAACGCGCAATAATCTTTTCCCTCAATGATATTAAACTCCGCGATATATAAATCATCGTTTGCACGACACGCGAACAGAACAACATTTCGAATCGCATACCTGACATTTCAACCGTATCCTAAAACACTTTGCGACAATTTGCGAACTACGACGATATTGCAAATGAAATAACTAAAACTTTGTCGCTAAACCGTCGACGTGAAAAAATTTGCTATAAAATTAAAAAAAATTTTTTTTCGAGGCTTTTCGCAGCGAAAATGCGAGAGAGAAACGTGCAATATATTTAAAGAAGATTGATATTTTTTTAAAGCGCAAGTTTGTTACAGACTTTTATATCGAATGTGTTTCCCTTCCTCGCGCGCTTTAAAAGTTACGTGAAAAAAAAAAGTGGTCATTTGCTTTTAAGGTCAGACGTCACATTCTCTTTAAAGGGCGATAGGACATGAATCGAGCGAACTGTTACTCATGTCTCCCGAGACGGCGTGTATACATCCACGAGAACTTTCATCTGAGTTAATGACTTTCGGCGATGGTTTTCCAGCAACCACCTCAGTTTTAAAGAGAAGAAATATTCGAAAAAACTTCTGGAAAAAAGTAATAATCACAAATTCTCTCTCTCTTATGTAACATCCTTTCCCACAAGTTGCAACACTAATAACAATAATAGTATATTATATTGCAAAGTAAAAAAAAAAAAAAAGTAATCCAAGACATAGAAAAAAAGTGTTTTTTCGAGAAAAGTTTTTGCAGAAGAGAACAAAACAGAGATAAAAAAAAAAAAACAAATTCTCAAAGAACATGTATACAGGAGGCTACTCACGCTCTCAAACTTGTCCTTGTTTTTGGCGTGTTGGGCGATGAAGCGAGCGTCCTCGATGGTCTTCTCGATCTGGCGTACCAGCGGCTTCTCGAAGGTGGGGCTGATGTCCTCGTGGGCACCGTACCCGGGACTGGCCGGGCCGAAGAGGTCGTCATCCGCCCCCGGCAGTGGCAGCGAGGGTAGCGGCTCCTCAAAGCGCGGCGCGACGGCGCCAAACTCGCACCTCGTCGCCGGCGGTGGCGGCTGCGGCGGCAATTCGTACTCCCCGCTGAACCTCGTGCCGTAATACGGCTCGTATTTATCAGTCTCTGGAACATGGAACACATCGGTGAGGATGCCCTCTGGCGGCTTCCCGTTCGCCGCCTCGACATCGTCTTCGTCGTAATCCTCGGCGCCGTTGACGTCGACGTCACCGGCGTTCCCGTTGCCGTTCTTTTCCTTGTCCTCCTCGTCGTCGTCGTCGTCCTTCTTTGGCCGCTGGATCAGGAGGTAAGGCGGCAGGAAATCGATGAACACCACTCGCACCCACTTGGCCATGTGGTGGGTGACGGGCGAGCGGAAGCTCACGTTCAGCACGGCGATCGTGAGAATGACCGAGAGCGTCACCAGCACCATCGTGAACAGCAGGTACATGCCGAGGAGCGGCACCGTGAGCGACGTGGGCGGTATTATTTCGGCCAGCAGCAGGAAGAACACCGTCAACGAGAGGAGTATCGAGATCGACAGGGAGACCTTCTCGCCGCTGTCGCTCGGCAGGTAGAACACCAACACCGACAGGAACGATATGCCCACGCACGGTATTATGAGATTCACCGTGTAGAAAAGGGTCTTGCGGCGCAGGGTTATGTTGAAGATGATGTCTGGGTAAGGCTCCTCGCAGCATATGTAAAACGCCTCGTTCCTACGTGCAGGCACTTTCATGATGTCCCACTCGACAGAAATATAATAGTCGGTTAGGTCGATCCCGACGTCGATTACGTTCGAGTCCTCGGTCTGCGCGATATGCCGCAGGTCGACCTGCAAACAACGAGAACGTGTGTCGTCTCAGTCGAATGAAATCGGATATCGGTATTTTGTTATCAACCCGTGAAATGGCGTTTAGTGTCACGTATACAGGTTTGAGACGAGCAGAAATTGCATTCGTCTAAATTTGTCGATGCATTCGTCTATTTTAACATCAAAGGTCGTTATTGGATGAGTTATGTAGCTTTGGAAAATAGAAACATTGTAATTTGTTAACTTTTGCGATATGTCGTACAACGCGCATGAATCAAATAAAACTTTTTATTCTCAAAATATATTGCCGTGTTCATTCCGTCCACGCAATATTTTATTTTCGTTCTTTTTTTTTTTTATTTTTAGTGTTTTACTAAATTATATGATAAGAACAAACAAAAATTAAAATAAAAAAATCAATATCGAGCAAAACGGAAGTCAAACATTTCTTTTGTCATTTTATATTCGTGCCTTGCGACCGATGAAGACTCAAGAGCTCGAAACGTTTCGCGTAATTACTTAATTATGCATTATACTCGTGTTAATCTTTTTTTAAAATATACACAATACATTCTATTTCGCTCGATATTGACCTGTTCATTTTCATTTCTGTTTGTTATTACAAAACGGACTTTTATATTTTAATATATTAGATCTACCGGAAAGTTCTGTCCGTTTTTGGAATAAAACAAAATACAAATTTTTCTTAATTTTTCAAAAATGGGATATACAAATTGCCCTCACGCTGGCAAGAAATCATTAATAATAATGGCAATTATATTATTTAATATAAAGTTTATTGACGGTAAGAAAAATTTGTATTTTGTTTTATTCCAAAAACGGACAGAACTTTCCGGTAGATTTAATATAATAATATTTATAATATACATTGTGTACATATATTGTAATATTAGATGTAACAATATATATAATAATATTACATACAATAATAAATATAAAAATCACTATATTATATCCGAGGCAAAGAAACGGCAATACATAGATCGGTAAATATAGATTTATATTCACTTAAACCGCACTAGTGTAATCCGCGGCATTTTCCCTCTTCTCGCGATATAGTAATCCATCTCGAGCTTTAACTCCAACTAATCTTCGGAACGAATCCCCCCGACTTTCGAAAGTACGCATCGTCGAAGCGATTTCCGGAATCTAATCTCCAAAACTACTACAGCAGTTAAATCCAAATTGTTATTCTACTTCGCCGCGTCCAAATAAGTATTCTTATCTTCGGCTGTGTTTACCATTCGAGATACTACTATAATCGCGGAACACACCGAGAGGCGAATAAGTAAACACAATTACGCACAAAGACAGTTGTAGGACAATTAGACGGTGTTCAAAGATTTATTATCCCAGCCCGCCTGCCTAATAGATACTTCGGATAATCGGCGCTCCATTGAAGGAGTTTCCCGGCAGTAACACAAACACACACGGTACGGTCCTGTACACATGTAAGCGGGGTTGTAAGGCGCTAATCTACGTGATGCGCGCCACAATTTATCACTTATATTAACGCGTGTTACGTGCACATTAATTTTCCTTACGACGTGTCACAAATGATATTCATATTATATTACGCTTAACTGGTAAACACCAGTTAAATTGCGCGCAAATTTTATTCGAACAAAATATTTCACAATCTACGATTTTTCCCCCCCTTCTCCCCACTTAAAAATCTGATTTCGAAGAAGCTATACAGCTTGTATTTCCACGCCGCTGTGAGAGAGATACTTTCCTCGCTAGTCTCGAGTCCAAATCCATTTTATCCCCCGCTCCAATCGATTCGTGAAATACGCGATTGTTTAAAAAAAAAAAGAGCGAGAGAGAAAAAGAGTGGGGGAGGAAAAACGGAAAGGAAAGAAACGGAAGAAGAGCGAATGGAAGAAATTGGATATCTCTAATGGCTGCGCCAGGATAGGATAGGTTCTTGGCTATCGCTTGAAGTCTGCGGATCATGGAATCGGAATAAAGTCTGAAGAGAGCAAAATCGCGACCGCGCGCGCCATTGGAGTTTCGACGGCTGATCCTCCCTGGACCACTTCTGAGATCTGTCGATAGCTCAACGGGCGATCATTGCTCATTCAACGCTTGCCTTACTTCCCCGCGCATTTTCTCGCGCCGCGCCGCTTTAACCGGATTCCGCGTTTCCCTCTCCCAGCTTTTTCAATTCCCACCCCCTTTCTTCTTCCCCCCTGAGAAATCAAGGCTTTCTGTTTTAATTTAAGTTACGGAAGAAATCGACTTTTAATAACGTGACGACCTATTTCAACTTTCTTTGGCGCCATTAAACATTCAGCCCTCCGCTAAGTGAAATAAAGTTACGAGCCATGAGAAAAAGAGATTACTAGCGGCTGGTATTTTCTCAAAAATTTATAATCGTTTATTCTTTATATCGCGCGATACTTTCTGTTAAAAATCTCTCTCTCCGCGAATTAAATTAATGTATCAATCGACTGATGTCGACGCTCAGCTTTCGTTGCTGATATTGCGATAAGAGAACTTGAAACGCAGTTAAATATCTCCCGACTTTTACTTTATCTTCGACCACGTGGATTATCTTTGACGTCTTTTTTCGCGAAAAAATATCCGAGATATGCCAATGGGAAAATTGAAATCGAAGCAAACGGAAACGAAAAGCTATCCGCGCAGGGTGGATTCGAGGTTGATTACCGGCGGTGCTGTGTTTTCGAAGTGGCTAGCGGCGGACGAGAGAGCTTTTCTGTCGAAATAGCTTACCCACTCGCAGACGTAGGATTTATATCCGCAACTGCGCTGTACAGCGGTAAAACTCTCACAGACAGGCGGATTTGTCAGTGACGAATATATCCGACGCGCCACACGGTGGAAGCTTAACTGTCGTTCCGAGCGTGAAAGAAAAACTCGCGACGAACGAGACAAACAGGCGCCGCGCGCGTTGTGTTTGTAATCGTGACATTTCATTGACATCACGTCGCTGCTTTTATTATTATACACGCGCATCTGATAAAATTAGCGTGAAAATAGATAAATACTCACGCGCGCGCGAGAGAGAGAGAGAGAGAGAGAGAGAGAGAGAGAGAATTTAAAAATAAACAAACTGAGGGATGTGATGTAATTTATTTTGCGATATGAGAAACAGCGACTGTGAAATGTGTGTGTCAAACAATCGTTGCGCAGATTAATTCGCCCTGATTTACACTACGCGCAGCGCACACGCATAATAACGAGCACTACGTATTTAAACTTTGATATATTTTCGCGTACTTATGAATTTTTCATACGCGCATAAATTTTTATATACAAAATTTATATGATAATGAGAACTGTGAAATCTCGTTGTGTTTTTCACAGTTTGAATTTAATTTAACGAAAATGTATGTGTGCGCGCGCGCGCGCGTGTGCGTTGAATTTATGTAACCATTACCTGAATTACTTCTCTCGTATGTTCGACCTCCGCACGAGACATAATTTCATAAAAGACAAATTTTCGCGGTCAAAGTATGTTGTAGAAAAAAAAACCACCCTTCAAAAAGATATGTACGACATTCGTTTTATTAAAGTTCGCAGGTATGCAATAAATTGGCTTGAAATGTGTTCTCTTCAAATTCTATTCTGTTTTACACGTTGAAATTCTCTCTCTTTCTTTCTCTCTCTCTCTCTCTGTCGGAAAGCTTTTTGTATTTATTAAAAAGCTGTTCGGCGAAACACTTTTACAAATTGTTGTAGAATTATTCGAACTGTGAACACACACTCAACTTTGTGGTTGTGCACGTACACGTACAAAACCCTTTTATTACAATTTCTACTCGTCTCATTCTTTTTTTTTGTGTGACACAAATATTAATTCTCTTATACGATCTCTTCGCGCTTACGAATTAGATATATAAAACGGTGAAAAATTTATTTATTAATTCCCGTCTCAAATATACTTACCGTGTAACCGTCGTAAGTCCACGAACCAAATTTCATAACGCAAGTCTGCTGGTCGAAAGGGAAATATTCCACGTCGATCTCGCAAAATGATTTATAGATCGCCGGTGGCTTCCACACGACTTTCCCGGTGTAGTGCAAAATCGCCTTCGTCATGATGGTTACCTCGTAATTACCGTCGGCACTGAAAGCAAGAAAATAATATTTTGCCGTTAAATAATCTGGACGATAATATAATTCTCACAAGCGACATTAATATATTCGCACACAGACCGTCTCTCGGTTTTAATCTTTCCGCGCGATTATCTCCAAAACTACTACCGCGCGTTGGACGAGAGTGGGTGGAAGAAAAAAAAAATGTTTCCACACAGATTAATTCCACTCACAGTTCCGCGAGAGACCGTGTGTCTTATGTGAGGCATATAAATCTCGCTTATCTCCGTAGATAGAATCGTTTTTTTTTTTTTTTTTGAATTGGTCGCGTGTGTCGCGAGGCGCACGTGCGCGCCTTTATAACGAAACGCAAAGTGCAGCAAAACTGCAACGTCACGACAGAAAGTTAAAAGCTTCCTGCCATATGTAAGCCAATAGAAACGGCACACTCAATCGATACTCCAAATAAAGCAAAGCGACGCTTCAAATGTTACTGTGTGAAAATCTGACAAAGCGATGCACGCTTCGGTGCGTACATTGAACACGAAACAGCTGTAACTATCTGTCACACACCGCAACAGAAAAAAAAAAAAAAAAAAACTATCTTTCTTCCTATACAAATTTTTCTGCAAATTAATTCTCCCTCTCTGTCTCTCTCTCTCTCTCTCTGTGTGAATCCGCACCGATAAAGACGATTCGCTTTTAGAAATCCGTTTCGAAACTGAAACGACAATTTTGACGACACACCTGCTCCGTGTTTAACATTCCGGTATCATATTCCTCCAATTTCCTCCCTGGAAGGGAGAACTAATTTGCTCGGGCCGTTTCTCGGCCGCGATCTCTAGCGCCTAGAATTGAACACGTTCATAGACAACGCTGTTGTCTCGCGCACCGTGCGCGAAATCAACACGAAACGTTACGGGAGGTCGAATTGTCTTATCTCGCTCGGTGGCGCGAGATAAGACAATTCGCTGAACAAACGAGGAGGACGAGCGCGCGCGAAGGCGTACGCCAGCGATATTACTGCGCCGAGCAGCCTAAAGGAAATAGAACTCGGTTGGAATAAACTCGCCGATAATATAATGCGGATACGGATTTTCTAATATAATATGTGGGCGAGGGTGTGTGCGGCTGCGCTACGGCTGAGAACTGTCGCAGCTGTCGCTGCCGCCGACCTGCACTTGTTGCACTATTTTCCCGGGGCGGGTGTGCCTCCGCACCCTCCCCCCGGAATCGGTCGGTCCTAGAGTTCTTATTAGTTCGGCCGACGGTTATTGCGAGTTCTATCTATCTCTCTCTCTCTCTCTCTCTCTCTCTTTTTTTTTCTCTTTCTCGCCGTGTGTCGATTCATTTCGTGCCCGTTTCGCGCCAATTCGTGAATTTTTCATCCGTCGTCTCGTCTCGCGCACACGTGACGATATTATTCTCGCCGAACGACCGCAATATCTTCTACGGGACGGAGTCGGGACGGGGAGTCAGACGCGTTCTTTGACATATAAATTGTCGATCGGCGAAATAATTCATAGCCTCGGGCTGTTACGGTGTAACATCGCACGGATACGTATTGGTACATACGAGACAGATGGTATATCTTTTTTATTCACGAGGGATGAAACTAAGAAAAGGGTTATTACTCGGTCAATTTCCTCGTAGAATCGATAGTAGTCATCGAAGTCATTTATCACCAGTATCTGGATGTCAAGATTTGTCTCTTTTCTTTGTGACCTTTGTCGCAAATAAAAATTGTGTTTTAAAAATATCAATAATAAAAAAAAAATATATATATATATATATATACTCTTATATCAAAATCAATAATTTTTTTTTAACAACTCGGCGTTAAAGGGGTTAAGGCATTAGAGAAATCCGTGGTGATTTTCAAGCACAATAGAAAAGCGTGTTTGCACGTTTAACGTTTAGCGAAGTGGTTCTCGCGAAACGTTTGTTCGCGACAAAAGCCGCATATATCGGATAAAGTTCTCGCGTCTGCGAATCCCGTTACACGGGCTTCTCTCTCTGCGTGTTAATGTAGGTCTCCTGCACTTTGTGGTCATCCGATAATTATATTTCTGTTATCAAACTCTCTGTATAGAGAGTGCGGCGCGAGCTAAAAATAAGGGCAGCCCGCCGTAACTGTTACGACACAGTCTGCATACACGTGCAGCGTATGCAGATTGCGGCGCGACTCCGTGGGAATATATTTGTAAGACCGATTTCCCAATTCCGATGCGATTTGATATTATGTCGGAGACAAATTTTCAAAACAGAATTTTCTTTTTTTTTTATTTCACATTTATACAAATAGAAAAGGCAAAAAAATAAAATTTTCAAAAATAATTTTATAAATTTTTACATCGAACACAGTTAAAATAATTTTATGAAGTTTTTTTTACATGAAATATAATTTTGTAGTTACTTTATGTTTTTTTCGCGAAAAAATAAATTTGTTCTCTCAAAATTTACAATCCACGCAATCGTGTTTTTATTACCGCGTTAATTTTTATTACTATTAATTAATTAATTTGTTGTGCATTTTCCTCGCGCAGATACGATTTGACACAATTCTGAGCACGCAAGGTGGGGGAGAGGGGGGGCGCGTATTTAGCGGCAATTCTCCAAGAATCGATTGCACAATGCATTCTCCATCGGCCGTGTAGTCTCCAATTACGAGTCGGTCGAACGGTTATCTTCATGAATAGTGAAAGCAGCTGTCATAATTCCGGCAAAGCCGGACGGGAAACGCCGAAAATTAACCCGTGTGTAGAACATCACCTGCGTTAACCCTCGCAAATTAGCCGTGCTAAACGCTTCATGAGTTGAAAATCAGCGTTTACGCTGATGCGCTATAGTAGTATAGAATTCAACAACGCGGACGTAACAATAATTCGCGCCGGGGTTGATAATGCAGAACGACAATTTGTATCAAAAGGAAACAACAATTTTGATCGCGACTTGTTGCGAGAGACGCGCGCTTCGAGCTTCGCTCTCTTTCGAGAGAGAGAGAGAAAGAGAATATATTATAGTTTCTCGGTGAAATACGCGTTTCCTCGTTGTTTCACGGAGAGCGTTACGTAATCTCGGATGCTACAACGTTATCCCGCTGTCAGTCAACAAAAGATAACGGTTCGCTTAAATGAAGCGCAAATCAGACACGTCTTTTAATTACAAGTTGTTCTCATAGAAATTTCCGTGCGATAAATTAACAGTAAATAAGAGACACTTAATAAAAGTTTTATTGTAAAACACAAAGAAGATATAAATAACAATTCATATAGGAGCGCGCAATATTTTTGCATTATAAAGTTTTTCATTGTCCTACATAAAACCAAGATAATGTTCTTTAAAAAAAAAAAAAAAAAAAAAAANACAGTGTTCCGGGGCCGTGCCCATAAGTTTTGTACTTCGCCGTTTGAAGACAAAGAGGACGTTGCCGACCATCGTAAGAAATGGCGGATACGTTCGATCGAAAGGGGGACCTCTAATCATACAAATTTCTCAAAAAAAGTTCAAAAAAAAAAAAAAAAAAAAAAAAAACAAGAGGAAAAGGAGAAGAATAAAATTACAGTGTTCCGGGGCCGTGCCCATAAGTTTTGTACTTCGCCGTTTGAAGACAAAGAGGACGTTGCCGACCATCGTAAGAAATGGCGGATACGTTCTGCGCGAGTTATATGTTAAAGAAAAGTTCGAAGACTCAATTAATCACGTTTTTCGTTCGACGTGCTTTATGGCGCGCTTCTTGCGCGCGGGGCCACGTCATGTAAATCTGGGGAAACTCCGCGCAAGTGGTAAAACCTTTCGCGAGTCAGACGCGACGAGTTCGAGCCGCGACGAGAAGGAGACCCGCATCGTCTGGTCGCAAATCTTAACGATAACATCGTCGTCTTTTTCCTTCGTTCTCTTCGTCTTCTAGACCTTGTGGACGAGGTCGGACGAGAATTCTGAGACAAAAAAAACTCTATCCTGTGCGAGAACTTGCGCGGCGATATCTATGAAAATCGACGTCGTCTTCTTTTGCCGTTCCGCCATTCCCTTCGTTACGATCGAATTAGCTTCGCGCGCGACGCGCATTAATTAACTTTATTTATTCTTAATTTGTTCAACTAATTATACCAGGACTTGATTAATTGAAACAACGTAATTTTGCAATTTTCTAAAGAAATATATATTGTAATAACGGGATTTCTCATTCCGGTTCAATGTCCTGTTGAGACCGACGGCGCGGAAACGATCTTCTTAGAATACGCTTATTTATAACCGCGACGGGGGAAACGTCGCGGGAAGTGCTGCTCTTCGCAGAAGGTCGGTCTCTCGTGAGCGGAAAAATATGATACCCATTTGGACGCCACGGTGTATCCAACGTTTCTCTACGGGAATCACTTTCACGGAGCTACGCGCGCGCGAGTGCTCTCACGTCGAAGCAAGACGACGTCGGCCGGCATTGTGGATCGCCGGCCATTCTGGCGAAGTCCACGATAATCTTTTCCCGTGGCTTACTCCAGAACGAGCACATACCCCCGGTCCGGACCATCGGCGTCTTCTTACCCGGCAGTTTGTCCCTCCCCCGGACGGAGGGTAAGGCTCGGTATATTCGCCGTCTCGAACCTCGGGGGTTGCAAGCGCATTTTCCACGCTGACGCACCCTTTATGGACAATATTACTTACATCTCTCTCTCTCTCTCTCTCTCTCTCTCTCCCTTTCTCCCCTCCGATCCCGTGACGTCTGGCTATCGCTCCGGGGGAAAAGCCCTTCTATTGTCGTAGATCTCGGCTCGCTCACGACGTGGCGTCCACGCGAGACAGACTGATCCCCGCAATTGATAGCGTGTTATGGCGGAAGTTCGTGGTTGACACGCACGGAATGCGAAGCATCTCGGCGACGGGGAAAGCGGATTAAACGTTATAAACAACGAGCGGAAGCGCCAGTTTTCGAGCACAACGTGCGCGCAATTTATCCCTCACCGAGAGCTTTCTGTTTTTTTTTTAACTTCATTTCAAAAAACATCCAATTCCATCTTCTCCACTCTATCTCGCCGCGAAATTCGTTCGACGTAACAACAATTGCGTATTAACAATTGCGCGCGATCGCTTTTCTTATGCGCGCATGTAAGTTAATGTAAAGAGAGGGCCGGGGGGTTGCTTTGTTTCCAGGTCGCGCCCGACCATCCCGCGGGCCGACTGGAATGAATTACCGTACTGTGGTCTGGGATGAGCTGCAGGTGCAGTAATCCGGTGATAATGGAGTAACGAGATTCGCCCTCGCGTACGTTTCTTGCATATTTTAACTCCGCATTTTGCGGCACAGGATGGCGCGCGCGTACCTGTGCGCGCACCAGGGTCGTTGTGCCTGAGCAACCCTTTGGCCGCCATTCCGCCGGCCTTTCACGTACATATAGACGGTTACTTAAGTAAGCTGATGCACACAGCAAAACATTAAAGTTTCACTTAGTAACGTGCGCAAAGTTATTTGTTCGAATCGATAACAATGTTTTTTTTTTTTTTTTTAATTCTTTGTTGAATCGTTTCCAACAGCAGAAGAATTAATTTTTTTCTCCCTCATTAAAAGCAACAGTGCGAAATATTTTTTTTTTTTGTTTTACATTAAAATTCTTGTAAATTTTTTCAGCAAAAAAAAGTACCAAAATAAAAGTCGACATGTATGAATGTTTTTTTATAAATTTTTAATGGAATTACTCTGTGAAGTTCGCAGCGTTGGTTCTTATTAAGCTTTCCAAAAAATTTTTAATTGTTATGTTTCCGTTATATAAATTAATAACCCGCTTTTTAACGCGGCTAATTTTTTTCTGTTATATTTTGCGCGCAGCCAATTTAGTTTATTACTTTTTTTTTTTTATTGTTATCAGACCGCGCTATGCTGGCACACTTCGGAGTGCACTTTTACGCGGGACCGGCGAAAAATAAGGGAAAATATATATGTATAGCGCGTCAGAGGCCGGGAAATGCAAGCGGCGTCGTCGTTGTCGTCGTCTTGGCACGTCAGGTTGAGTTTTACATAATGTATCAGCGTCATACGTATAGAAGGAGTGTCTTGTCGCGTGAACCAAGAGATGCCGGTGAACGAAGCTTCGCGCGGATAGGGCGGCGCGCGTCTCAAAGCTCCGATGGAAATGAGAATGGCGTGGATTGAACGTCGCGCGCTCGAGTGGAGCTTAATAGCGCGGCTTAAGTTCGGTTTATTTGATATACCTTCCCGCGACGCCTTAGACGAGATTGCCTTCGCCCTTCCCTCGACATCCAATTGTTCGCGAAATAGATAGACCAGAAATCACTGTTTACCGAAGAATCACGAGGGCGCCACCCAATACTTTGCGAAGCAACGTTCTTTTTTCCATCGCTGAATTTTATTTCCAATCAATTTCAACAAAATTCGAAATTCGTGAAAAAGTATTTTTTAGAAGTTAAAAAAAAAAAAAAAAAACAGCGCAATCTCGCGAGCGTTTCGACAACACCACGCCGGGTGACGCACAGCACCGGGGACAAAACACCCCGCGCATCAGCAAACACGAATAATTAATTTCGACTTGTTTTGGATTAATAGTTTCGTAATTTGCGTGGATTTATGCAATTTGCGGCTTAGCTGACCGCACATTACGCATCACGTCATCGTTTCTGAGTACTATGTGCACGCTGAAGACTCGCGACGGATGAAATTCGCGGTCACAAACGTCGGCGATATCAAGCGCCGCAATATTCGCTCTAAAATGTATCTCCCTTTGTACCGCACTCACCATAATCAGTATGTCAACTGATCTCTCTCTCTCTCTCTCTTGGGGTCAACTGCTTCGTAATTGCGATTAATTATCTCTTTGTTATTTTACTTTTACCGGCAATTACTTGATTTTTTTTCCCGTGCGAGTAACGTTGAAAATTTCACATCAATCCCAATTCGAATCGCGGATTCGAGATGTACTTCTTCTTTCCGCACGATTACCTGAACGCAAGAACGTTAGGTGCATGCAAGAATCATCGGAGCGCGAAATGCGGAGGATGCGGCGGCAGGAATGGACGCGCCATCGCCGCCAGACAAACGAGTCTCGACCTCTCTCTCTCTCTCTCACTGCCGAGGGAGTAGTTTCTACGCCTTCTCGTAAAAGTGTCCTCGACGGGCTATGGAGCACATCCTATTTCTCAATGCTAGACACCGCGCGGCGAGAAGGAAAAGAGAGAGAGAGACGCTGTGCGCGCGCGCGCGCGCTCGTTTCCGCGGGCATGGATTTTCAGAAATGGCCGGCCAAAGGACGTGCCGTTCCCTCCGTGAGGAATATTCCTGCGCCCGGCTTTACGTGGGATATGTTCCTTTGCACTTTGCGTCGAAATCCTATGAGGTACGGTCGGTTCGCGGCGAAAGAGGAAGATGAACGATGTTACTCGCAGGATACGAGAAACCACTCACGAGACATGAAATCGTCGGACACGAGGAAATTTACATAAGATATGAAAGATTTATGCTTGGTTTTTTTTTTTTTTTTTTTTTGCTAGGAATAAAACCGTCAGTTCTCTCGGGAAATAAACTTTAATCCTAGCAGATAAAGCGTGTGTAAGTAATCACAATCGATTCTCTCGATATTGATTGATGCCGCTTTTATCTCGATGCTGATTGGACGTTTCTCGGATGCCGTTCGATTTTGTTGCGCGAGAACTCGTGCCTTTATACGCGAAATTTTCATGCGATTGAGAAGTGAGAAGATTTTCACGGAGCAATATCTCAAGAACCGATCAATTTCGTTTTAGTCTCAATCGTTTCAGAAAATACAGAAAAAAAGTATTCTTGCGTTTGTTTTTTGTGTTTATGCTTTTGATTTGGAGATATGCGATAAAGTTTCAAAGTGAGAAATTCACGTTTTCAGAAAAAAAACGTTATTATTATTATTATTATTGTCGTCGTGCGATCAATATGTGTGCACGTTCGTATGCTTGCTACCAGATGGTATACGAGCGCATTGAAAGAAAAAAGAAAGAAATACGAAGTGAGTTAGAGAAGGAAAAAGAGTTTCACATACACGTATCTTTGACTACCAAAAATAATCCAATCAGCATCGTAATAAAAGTATACAAGTACTTCTATTTGCATGTCACCGTTATATACTTAAATTGAAAAAAAAAAACATCGTTTTTATTCATTCAAAAATTTTATTTGCAGTCTGAAGTAATGATTTGCATAAAACCTTGTCATATTTAAGTCAAAAACTACTAAGTAATAAATATTATACGTCAGACTGCCGCACAAATAAATAATTTCAGTTTATTACAATTAGAGTGCAGCAAAGATTTTTTGCATGTCTATGTATCGCAGGTCCATACCGAACAATCAAATAAATGAATGAATAAATATTATGCAATTAGTCAATAAGAGCGATAATTTAGAGTCAAATAAATAGAATCAAAATGTGAATATATAAAATAAAAACGTCAAAATATACAAACCAAAGTCAGAAATATAAAGTAGAAAATCACCTAAAACTATGAAAGATGTAATAAATAAAAATAGAAAAAAAACATAAATAAAGAATACACAACTGAAAACTAAATACGTAAATAGAACACTTCTATTTAACTGCAAAGTTAAAAACCGGATTGAAATGTCACAGTACTCGCCATCACACGGAGAAACGGAACAAAGCATGACGGTCTTACAAACCATAAAAAAAATACACGTATAAAAAGTGTCAGAAATAACGGATGAAAATTACACTTGAAAAATAAAAAAAAAAAAAGGAAGAAGTGAAAAAACAACACGTGACTGAAGTTACGTGATAATACTTTAGTCACGTGTCTTTTTAAAAACGTGACTAAAGTAAAGTCACGTGAAAGAACGGAGCGGAAATACAATACGTGACTAAAGACACGTGACTGTACTTTAGTCACGTGTCTTTAAAAACGTGACTAAAGTAAAGTCACGCGACAGAGAGGAATGGAAGAACAACGTGTGACCAAAGGCACGTGACTGTACTTTTGTCACGTGTCTTTAAAAACGTGACTAACGCAAAGTCACGTGACAGGGAGGAGTAGAAAAACAACACGTAACTTTAGTCTCCTTCCTCTCTCGCTAGTTTTTTCGAATGTGATTTCCACGCGTTATTTCTGACATCTCTCATATGTGGTTTGTAAGACGTGTATACTAGCTGTCATCGCAGTTGACAGGTTGTGTTCACTGACACACAACATGTTAAAATTAAAATAATAACAGCGTGCGCGTAGCGCGCGCCTGTGTTGTGCTAGTTTAAAAAAAGTGAATAATATATTATGCATGTACGTTGCCGGCATTTTTTCAACGTTTACAATATGACGAAGCAGTCGAACGAACATTTACTCACTTGTTGTAAAGAACAATGTCAGGTAACCATATGTGTTCCGATGGCACGTGAAGGGTGTCGACACCGCCGTAGTCCTCCGGGTTCCACTTCAGCTTGTAATCGGTCCACTCCTGGAAGTACAAAAAAAAAGAAATCGTGATCGTGTCGTCGATTTAACGACGCCTTAATCAAATACCGCGAAGCGGACCTTTGCAGCAAAGAAAATGAAACAAAACCAGACGAACCGACTTTTCTTTTCGCGTGTTCTTAATCCACTTTGATTATTTCCTCGCTTCATTTGTCCTTCTTGTACATCCATTTAATTTACGAATATTATTATAATCGTTTGTTACAGCATATTTTTTTTCTAAAATTTTATTCTTAAAATTTGTAATAATTTGTCGAAAACACATAGTAAAATTATATAAGCCAAAACAAAGTTCCGTATATATTATGCACGACCGACAAATATCATAATCCTCTTGATCTCGTTATTGAACTCGAGAGACCGCCGAGGTGTCTTCGGGGAGAAACTTCGATCCAATTATTTCGCGGAAGTCTAATTATTTCATCCATCGCAAGCGATATCCGAGCGGGAAGACACGAAATTTCATTTCTAAAATTCATTTTCCGGAGTAGCGGATTACGCATCCAAACGAAATAAACCGATTATTCAAAAGAGGAGAGTGTTTACGGAACTCCGATTTTTCTCCCTCATTTTACTATCTCTCTTTTCCTCTCTCTCTTTGTCAGTTTCTTCGCTTCTTAAAAAAAAAACAAGAAAAAAAAACAATTGAATTTTATTGCATCACCGAAATGTCGCGTTTCTGAAATAAAATATTATTTTCTGTCGTTATCAAAGAAAGAAAAAATCGAGGAATATATGTCTGCGAGTAAAGTTCTTCCGCTTTTTGAGAAACGATCAATTTTCTTCTTTTTCAAGTTGTTGGCTCGCGTCACGCGAGAGAAATTATCGAACGCGGCGATAACGAGGCGCGATCGACGAGATATTACGACGAACGTAAGAAGAGCCGTTTACGCACGTCGCGTGTGTGTCCGTCGCACGTGATTCAAGACACGTCGATATTGTCCCCCGCGCGAGATAAATGCCGGCGCGGGCGAGGTAAAACATAACTCAAGTTGTGCGAGACGTTTGGCATTTTCTTACGTTGTGATCGATAGTCGACCGACTCTCGGATCTGATGTGTTTGAGCGCGCGCGCGATCAAATTACAGATTAAATTCCAATTACAGACATAACTCACATCCATTTGATCGCTTCGATCGAATTCGCAAAATTAATTGCTGAATAGTTCGAATAGATTCGCATATATATATATAAAATTTCCAGATCGATCGGGGTCTCCGCGAAAATCACAGCGCAATTCGCATAATTCACCAACCGATTGTTTATTGCATCTTTTTTCGCCTTTTTTTTTAGAACACAATTTCTTCCTATATCTATTTTTGCTATTAAAAACATAGCAACTAGTCATCGTGAAAAAACGAAATAAAAGTTTTTTAATTGCGCTACATTCGCTAATTTTAATCTTCAAAATCTGTTTACGTTATTTGTGCGTTAGCGAAAACCTCGTCATTAAACGCTCGTAGCGTGCGTGGAGATTTCATCAAGGCAAAAGAAAAAAAATCCGACTGTGTATTTGAAATGGAACATGAACGATTTCGTTGCGGACAAAATAAACTACTTTTTATACAAAACGTTTTATAAAAAAACGACTAGTCGCATAAGTTTGTAAAGCTCTACCGCGTTTCACGTGTAATTCACTAATGCTTGATGTTTTACTTTTTAACTGTCTCATCTCTTTCTCTCTTTTTCTCTTTCTCTCTAATTTCAAAAAATATTCCAAATACGACTGGTTAAGCGTTAAATATATAACAGAAACTTTAATTTCAATTTAAAATTGTTTGAATTTGAAAAAAAAACTGTATGAGAAGTTATACATTTTTCTAGCAAAAAAAAAAAAAAAAAATAAAAAACGTTGAATGATCTGAGACACCTTAATTCCTAGTCATTTCGCATAAGATTATATCACGTAGCAACGTGCGACAGAAAACAGTCGCTGCAGATACATCCGCGATATATATATTCACGGAGCCGAGTTTCGCGTTGCTTTTGCAGGCATTAATTATTCCTCTCGCAATTAGCCGAGTTCGGTATGTATCTGGCAGCGCGCGCTCCACGTCCGAAAATTCCGCGCACGATCCAAGTCGACTCGGATCGAAATCAATTATCGCGCAACGAGCACCGGGAACAGTTAAAAAGATTCTAATTTCCTCCGAGTTTTTACGAATTGCTTGAGTCGAATGTCGTTTGCGAACTTTCTGAAATAAGAAAAATCTACGAGAATTTTTGCGAAACAAGTATATTTTAATACAGAAACGTAATCTCGCGCAAAATTATGCATCTTACATCTTCTCTAGAGAAGAAAAAAAATTCTTCGAATTCAAGACGCGCGATTAAGTCTTTTCAAATTAAAACTACTACTTTTTTCTCTCTTCAAAATCTGTGAAAAGATTTTCATTAGTTTATTTGTCAAAAAAAAAAAAAAACTTGCGTTTTGTATGGACAGAGTAAAGGTAGCGAAATTAATTGTTTTTTTTTTTCGGAGCATTATAACAGAAGAATAATCGATACGCTAGAGCTGTGTGCAATGCGAACAGAGAGACGCTTTTAGTTGTACCATATACCATTGCGCGCTTCAGCAATTTCCTCCCGTGGAAGATGAGATGATAAACCGTCACATATTCACCGCGGAAAATTATCGTTCCGCTAAAATGATTATAATGCAGACGTCGGGATGATGTCGACGTTAATTCGGTAACACAGTTCTAAAATGAAATCTGCCAGGAGCAACGGAAACGCGCACCGACACACAAACTCCGCGCGGAGAAACGCGCGGAAAGTGTTTGAAAGGAGAGGGAAGGGAAAGGAGAGGAAGAAGGCGGATTGTGCAATCAAAGAGGGAAAAACCGCGCAAACCCTAAAACTTGGGCACTACATCGTAGTGAAGTGGTGTACTTTCACAAGAGCACCCGGCGCTTTGCTAAGATCGAAACTAAAATATGAACTCGGCAAATTATCTCGACGTTAATTAACTCGTGGCGTTATTACAGATGCAAAACAGTGAGGTGCTTCAAAATATTGAAATACTAAATTTCTTTTCCATACTTCGGATCAACCTAGCTTGTAATTATATGCGACTTTGAGCTCGCGCAAATAAAGCGCAATTTCATCACCTCAATTTTTCTTCCAAACAAATCTTCGAAAAAAATTAAAATTATTTGTTTTCTCCGACCAAACGTAAATATGTGTGTTCAAATGTTGTTAAAAAAAATTTATTTTGCATTAAGATATTAAGAATAGATTGAAAAAAAAAAAAAAAACAATAAATAAGAAATACAACGTCTCTCTCGTAAACTTCAAGAAATCCAAGACACATGCGGCCCGTTGGCTCGTGCGCGATCGTAAAAATTTAGTATTTTTCAATACGATCGTAAATTACACCACACGTCATTTGCATTCAAATTTTTCTACTCGACGTGAGGGGCGCGACTTAGCGAGGAAGTGGATTTGTGCGACGTCGCAAAGTCACTCTCCCCGGCTATCGAGTTCCTAAACGCGATCACAGCCTCACCTCGGGATGAAAAAAAATGTGTTGCAATTTTAAAGAGCAATATTTTCTTTCTTACGGCGCAGAGTGTCGTCGTAATATCAGTCATTTGTTTAAAAAAAATGCATTACAAAGAACTTCAATCTAAACTTCGCACTCTAAACATTTTTTCGAGCAATATTTGCTTGTTTATTGACCCTAACGCAATGGAAATATACATAAAACTTGTTACGCAAAATCGATACGCGGTATAAAATTTATCTGCACTGTTACAAATTGATGAGCCAGTAAACGCAATTGTCTCCTTCGATTTTTTTCTTCGAGAATCACGCTCCGATCCCTTAAATGTCCGTTCGTTAAAAAAGTGCGTTTGAAGCAGAGAGAAAATAAATGATACAAAAATGAATGAATCATTTCTGCGCGGCGTTAACAAATGATATCATCGCGGAAAAAAAGAAAAGGTAAAATCGAAAACGATAAAAGAGAGCGAAAGAGCTCAGAAAAATTAACGATTATCCGGCGTAACCTTTTAAACTCGAGAGAGCGGCTGATAGTCTCCATATTTTCTCGGACTCCCAAAGGATTTATCGGTGATGTATCCCGAAGCGAAGAAGAGAGATTTGCACGGAATTCGCACGGAGGAAAGGCAGAGAGAGAGAGAAGAGACTCGGTTTAATCGGGCGTCGCGCGCCCGAGTCACGCGTGCACATCGCGATCGGCACAATCGGCGATTGAACCCGAAATCTCGTAAGAGATCGCGCGCGCCATTCTCCCATTACAATGCGGCGTGCTACGGCAAAATTCATCGTCGATTATTGAACCGTTACGTAGTGCACACGCGTTTCGTCGCCGATGTTGACGTCACGCGCTTTCAGATTTACCTCTCCGACCCGCGCGTTACACTGCGCGTCACGTTCGCGCTTGTATACAAAAAAAAAAAAATAAAAAATAAAAAATAAAAAATAAAAAAAAAAATTGCACAGAAAACACGGAAACGACGAGCGCGAATTTTTTATTCCCGCAGTTTTATCAGCGATATTTTTCCGAAATACCAGCAGCATGTGTTGCTATTGATAATAGAATTGCGAAGTTATAGTCGATGGTTGGACTGTAACAGCCTTTGAAATACAAGTACTGCTTGCTTTTCTGTATGAAAAAAACATGTCTGTTATAACAGCTCGAATAAAATGACAAACGTTGCAAATATTAGAAAGCGTTTTTCCGTACGATTGTTTTCGCCCGCGAGTAATAACAGCGTCGCGAGGAAAAAAGATAAGAAAAATTTGAAAAGAAGACGCGGATTATCTTCGACGTGGTTGGACCACACAAAATAACGAAGACGTTCGGATGCGTCGTTAGACAAGACAATGCGCGTACGCGCCCGAATCGAATTGCGTCGTTTTTTTCGATCGATTCTTTTTTTTATCTCGCAACACAGGGAAATCAGAAGGATGAGAATCTTTTATAACTGCCTGTGTATAGAAATCGTGCGTCAAGACATTTCGCGAAAGGTGGGAAACAAGCAGAGAAGGTAGAAAGAAAATCCGTTGTGTTACCAAAGTAGGTGAGAAAACTTGGCACAAAACTTGAAAGCTGGTTTTGGCTTGTTTTCCGGCAAAGCTGACAATCGTCCATGTCGGACATTTGGAAGCCGTAAAAACTCTCTCTCTCTCTCTCTCTCTAGCTGGTTTCGAGCAACAATGACAAAATAGCAGAACAAATACGGGAGACGATGCGAGGGAACATCTTATCCTAGCTGTTTGAACAAGCTGAGTTTGCGCGTGTTCGTAATTCCCGAACTAATCCCGATAGTAGACGACACAGGGAGAGTGACACAATGCGCAAATATATCCTTCTCATAATAAACATTGCTTGTCAACACACGTTCATTTTTGTGAAATAATTCCGTAACGAGAGAAAGAGAGAGAGAGAAAGAAAAAAAGAGAGACCATATTGCGTTTTAGATAAGTCGCGTCAAAAAATTTGTGAAATATAACACGCGTTGGAAAATATATTTTACCTTTTGAATTCAATGCTTTTCTCGTGGATTCTAATAAAACTCTCTTCTCTTTCAGGAAAAAAAACTTGAAAAAAACACACTGATTAAAACCACGATCTAAAAAGGTATCAACGCTTCGCGTTTTCATTCTATTGCAAATACAACGATGAATGATTTATCTCGGTGAATATCGCGCGCTTTTAGCGTTAGCGTTGGACGGAAATGTCAGTTTAGACGCGACACTCTAACAAGTCGTCTCGAATAATAACGTGCGCGATATACTCGCGGGAGAGAGATGTACACCTTGCGCGCAAATGATTCGCGATACAATAACGGTATATAACAACACAACGAGAGCAAAGCTCTCGCTGTTCTCTATGTAAATCGTCGCCCGACGTTGAATCCCGTATTCATAACGAACGGCCTTTGTAACGGACGGCGCTTTCTTCATGTTATCGAGGAGTTAAGTGCGGCACAAGAGAGCGTCGGGTCGGCGCATCGGTTAATGAACAAAAGGCAGGACCGGGCGGGAGAATCCGGGAGAGCTGCTGCTACTTGCATTTACGTTGTAGTTACAAAGGCTAAGAAGCAGTACGGAAACTTGCGGCGCGCGGAACCCACTGTGTGGCCATATTTATAGTATAAATATCGCCACAGTGAAGACGATACTCTCTCTCTCTCTCTTTCTCTTCACCGGTGCATTGCGAACCCGTGCCGCGAACTCCGGTCGATTTCCGGCTGCGCTCGGCAACAGAAACGAGCTAAGCGAATGGAGAAACAAATCTAATATGTATATATATATATATATGTATGTATATATATATATACATACATATATAAATATATATATATGTATAAATGTATGTATTGTAACATATTGTATATATATAACAATAGCTAGAGAGCGTAGAACCGTTTCTTTCTCTCCGTCAACAAACGGAACGCGACGCGAATAATACGACGGTATAACCCAATTAAATAATTTTTCGATGACAGTCGATAAATTGCGCGTGCATCGTAATTGAGCTCTGTGTGCAATTCCGCGCGCGCGCACACTCGGCGCATACAGTCGATTACGATTCCGCTATCGACGATGAAATTATTATTATTATTATTATTATAAATTTGTACCCGAGATATTTCGAGCGAGCACGCGGGAGCAGTCGCGCGTGCATGAAATCGCGTTCCGGTTCGTTGTAATTGCTTTAACTATATCAATAATAGCGGCTGCACTCAGTTGTGGCAGAGAGACAACCCTCCCGATAAAATCCGGTCGAGATTGATCGCGACAGAGTTGCACGATTCTCGCGTCCCGCGCGTTCGACTGTTCTAACAAACACTTCGTCGCGCACGTTTTTTTTTTTTTTTTTTTTTCCCCCCCCGTCTATATTCTCTTTCGCTCTTCCTCCGATTGTAACTCCAGCTTCTCCCACAGGCGAGAGAATATTTCTCCTCGCCTCTTTTCCCCTTATTCTGCTCTCACCGCAAACCCCCCTCTTCCTTTCCGCTCTCCTTCATTGTTTCCATCGGCGCAATTTGTCTTCCCCGGAGATGAAGATAATATCCACTCTGTTTTACAAACAAGACACGACCGCCGCCACCGAGAGACTCGATTAAACTTTCCCTGCCTTCACCATCGGCTATCTTCTTGTCAAGAAAAACATATGACTGTTTACTTCGCGGAAGAGTATCGTGGAACTTCCGAACCCATCAAAGGAGAGAGCCGGTCTCTCTTTCTCTTCCCCTCTCTCTTTTCGGAATTGTAGGCGCTCTCTTCAGCGAATAAGTAATCACGAGCAATTTCAAAACTCTGAGAAAAGAGCGTCATTGGCGAGCTGACGTGACACACCGAGGGAGAAAACTCACCTCTGACTCTTTCAAGTCTTGCCTTTGCGTCGTCGTCTCTCGCTACCCCTCTATTGTCCTCGACGACGTTAAAGAAAAGAGAGAGAGAGAAAAAAAAAGAAGAATACCGATCGCGTCTTATCGACACTGACAAACGATCGTAACGAACAAGTCGACGTAGATAAAAAGGAGACGGGGAAAAAAAAAGTTTCCCGCGCACAAACGGAACAAGTGCGCGCGGTCGTGCAATATAAATCGGGACTTCTGCCTACGGACCGACCTTTCGGCTGCACTTCCGGGAAGTTCGTGTCTTGGCTCCCGCTACCAAAGGACTCATTGTCCGTGGCTAACGGTGTTCCGCCACTCAAGACCACTCGACGGAAATTCGCTACAAAGAACTCGTCCACTCGGTAACCAGAGGAAACCGGTTCCGTGCAACCGTCGAACAACAATCGGGCGCAACGAAGAGAAATTAACAAATAACATACAAATAGAGAAACCGGCTTGTCAATAGCATTTTATCATTTTCAAAATAAACTCAGAGCGATGAAAGAAATTATAAAAAATAAAAAATAAAAAAATAAATAATTTTCTTTGTTTAACACGATCAGGAACTTGTTCTTCTTTTAATTAAATAAAAATTGATATATTGAAAGTATATGTCGTTATAATTAAATATACATATATATTAAAACGAATGTAGTATATTAGAGATTTGATTCTTTGCTACGCACGTATGGAGGAAAACTTGGAAAACCTTCAAAGTTAGACCTAAAGTCAACCAACAAATGTCCATACATTTCCGACGAAATCCATTCTACCGCGATAGCAAGTTTTTTGGATCGTCGCCAACACTGGCGGAACGACTCTTCGGGAATACCAAATTTTCCACATTGCAAGACGAGGGTTGCATCCACGAGCGGGGCAAGTACGTGCGCCCCGGCTGCTTTGCAATTAAAATGCATCCCACCGACAAACCCGACCCCGTTGCTTGTAGATTCTGTAAGACGAAACGGGCTTTTTGACATCCCGACGCGTCCTGGATCAAGTTTGAGAAATCCTTTCGACGTAACTCGCGGGTCTTAGGCACCTCGCTCTGAGGCACCTGTCATAGCGCTGTCGAAAAATTTTTCATCTCTCCGTCATCTCAAATTTAAAATCATTACAACCGCCGCAACAATATTTTTAACCGAGATCAGTTTCGCTAATTTATGCTATTAGCAGCTTAAACGGGAGAGAACAAGAATTCTGAGCAATCCCTGAGTACAATCGATAAACTTGCAAAACGAGGGAAGAAATATAGATCCTGTAACGGGATCGTACACTTCGAAACGACACGGAAGGGTGTTACGCCAATAAAGACCGACTGCTATCCGTCGGTTCGGATATCGTCGCGCGACAATGAAATTCGCCTGCTTTGAAATTCCAAACCGACACGTCTTATATATCGAAAGAGAAGATCTTGACGGTCAAAGAAATAGATACGAACGCGCACAGCATTCGCACAAGTGGAGAAACCGAATTTTCTTCAAAAACTGCTTGTAAAATCTTTAATCATTCATCCAATATCGTCATTTACGAAAAAAACTTTTCTCACGTATACATATCTCATGTACGCGTAAAATAAAACAGGATTTTCCGAGAATTCGCAAAGAAAGTTTTGAATTTTAACGACAATAGAGAAACATTTTAGCCACGATTTACATTTTGCAAAAAAAAAAAATGTCGATAATGTTAAATAACGCGAATAAGCTACGAATAATTCACGAAAGTGAACACATCTCTCGCAAGTTTACAAGACAGACAATTGCCAGTTAATTATTAAAATTATTAAAATACATTAATTATTAAAATACAAGCTGCAATCTCTCGCTCGATAATTCTAGAGTTATTTACAAGGCTCATATAAATGTGCAATAAAATAATAATAAAAATTATATTAATAATAAATTGCAGTAAACATAAACACATTAAATGCCTGTGCCACATTCAAGGAGATAAAAAAATAAGTTATATCGAAAAAAATCAATACACAAAAAACCAAAATAATATTGTTTGCGAGTAAATTACTTTTCGCGTAAACACAAACAATTAATCTCACTGTATCTCCATCTGTGACAAAACAATACACGCTAAAAAATACATTGAAACCAAAGTGCACGCTCTGTATACTCGCTCTAACAACCAACTTCGTACATTAGCACGCGTATAGACAAAAAAGAATGAGATTTTTTTTTACTCACTTGTTCCACCCAAACATTTGTCGTCATGATCTGGTTCTTCAGGTTCTGAAAAAGAAAACAGAGAGAAGAGGATGAGCAACGGGATCTCTAGATGGCGTTATCCTACTTCGGTTGTTTCTGGTTACTCGGAGAAGGATTTATTGGCTTTTCGAGACACCAGAATGATGCTAGAGAATAAAGAGAAAGACAGAAGAGACTCTTGGCACAAGCGAGAATCCCAATAAATCATTCTGCCGTCGAGCACATCCACTTTCTATGCTGAAATCTGAGATATATATATATATCTCCGAATATACAATGTATTTCTTTCTGAAACGCAAAACTTGTCTTCAAATAATCCCGAACGTTAAAAACTTTACGTTTTTTCGCGCGCGACTCTCTCGTGTGCGAAATCGTTTTAACGATATTTATAGACAAAATTTGTCGCGCGCGAGAAGAGAACTTGCAAGCGACAAGTCCCCTTTAAGCCGTTTCAAACGGACATTGGTCGCTATCTGGTCATTTCGCGTGCCGGGTCAATAGATTCCCCTCGATCGTGCCAATAGAAACGTCAACGGTTAACATTACAGCGGTTATAGTTCCGCATTGAACCGCGTCCTCTCGGTATCAGTAGTCACACTGGCAAACGCGCGCGATTCGGCCCAGCGCAGCCGCGCGTACTCAGTAGTAATAGAACGCGATAATGCTGACAGCAGGTAAGGCATCGGAGCTATCCGCGGCCGCGCTAGTTAGTAAGTGTCAAACTGCGGGCAGACAAGGTATGGTACGATACACCACGGGATCGAGAGCGAGAGAGAGCCATTCGAAAGCTGTAGCCATCGAACCGCGGCTGTGTTAACGTACGTTAACGTACCGCGCGATAAGAGCCCAGTTACGGCCTCGTATCATCGTCAATAATCATCGCCGCGTTTCGCGTCGGCGGATACGCTCGATCACACGCGATTGCACGCAAGGGAGAGAAGTGCGACGTTGATTCGGCAATGTCGACGAATTTTTTTTTTTTTTTTTAACTTTCTCTCGAATCAAATTTCCATGTTTTTAACATTAAAAAAAAAAAAGAGATTACAGATTTTGTTTAACGTTACAAAAGAATCAAGTTGTATATTATTAAATTTATTTATATTTGCAAAACTTGATTTTTCTACGTTACGCGCGTACGTAAAACGGAATTCCGCGATCGATTTAGAGACGATCGGTATCAAAAACGCTAAACGATGCGTCAACGACGATACGCAATGTCGTCCGAGGCGAACGTGAGTAAATCTCTGCGAAGAGATGGGAAAGAAAAATTCGGCGAAGGGTTGCAAAAACCTCTGGTAGTGTGGAGATGAAATAATTGGTAACGTTAAATTAAATAAAACGTCGGGCATTATTTTCAGCGCGGTAGCGCGTTTTAAAATTAATGGCGAGCGGTTATCGTTTGTTCTGTCTCTCTCTCTCTCTTTCGAGTGTGTATACGCGCAGTTCGTGCGCAACGATGTGTTTAAAGTTCGTTCCTCACAAGCGTATCATTAGCAATTATCGCGCGCAAACGCAATCTCAAAAGCGCGTACGCGCGCACGCTGAATGTAACACAAGTAGTTACTGGGTGTGTGTAATCAGATCTATCGGCATCACAGATCGTCCGAGGCGCGTTCCACGGACGCGTAATAGCTAAGTGATAATAACCAGAAGCTTTCCCCATGTGAACGCGGTTACGATTTCGTACTCAACCATATTAATGTCCGTGCGCCAGATACGAGAGAGGAGTTGCGCATCCCCGCAAGCACGACAAGTGAATAGCGTAACCGCAGCGGTAATTACAGTTGCCGAAATCGGACGTTATCTCTATCGCTGCCGATTGCCGCATACGCAATTATACAAATTATAATGCGGTGGCTCGACGTGCGCAATTTATCTTAGATGATGCGCCGCAATATCTGACAGCGTATAACTCGTAATAAAAGCAATAATTATACGAAGACCGTTTATCGCGAGACAAACTCTAGCAACCGTGTTTAAACTCTAGAAAGAGAGAGACACACATGTACATTATGTATATATTATATATTATATACAATTATTATATATATTTATAACATATATTATATATTAATATATATTATATATATTATATATATTATATATATTTTATATATATTATATATTATATACAAGTTTACAAGAGTTCTGCGATTTATCGCGTTTTCTTTATGTTATCTGCATCTTTCGGAAATTGTCGATGTTCTCATTAAGACGAAATTAATTCCATTTTCTGACCGGTCTGTAAAGATCGTTTTTAAGTGCTACTAAAAAAAAAGGGAGAGGAGATAACTATCTTTCTTCGTAAAACAGAGTTGATGGTCCGTCGTTAGCATGTGCATAAACTGAGTGTTATATTTTTTCTTTTAAACTCTCACGAGCCTGTGTTCTTTTCGCAAGCGTTCCGGTGCGAGGCGTAAAGCGCCATTTATCGTAACGAAAAATCACAATGTCGCGTTTTACTGTCGCAAAACGGCGGCGTTAACGTCGCGTTTAACTACTGCGCGTAACAATTGCCGTGGAACTTACTTTACGAGAATCGGAAATGATCGGCGCTTTTTATCGTGCCTGAACACACACGCACACACGCACCCACACAAAGTACAATTTATTCAGAAAATGTACAAAAACGATGTATGTATATATATATACATATATGCTGATAATTCAAAAGCCGCAAGAGAGATTAATTCGTTGTCTTAACAAAATTGTAAACACTTGGTGTGTTGTTAGCAATTTAATCGAATATTGAATCACAAAGTGTGATTAAATATTGAAAGTCCATCGAGAGAGAGAGAGACTCAATAATGCAATTTTCCGACAGCACGGTGGTGTAAATAGATGTGTTGTCATTAACTATACAAACGCATCAAAAGCTTTGCAAATGCTATCAAAAGTGTTACTTAAAATCTATAGTGTTAATCCGCGATAAATCGACGTTACAAAACGATAAAGCGTTTTGGAATTAATTGAAAATTTGGTAGAAAAACACGCGGAGAAATACAGAAATAAACACAAGAGTGTAATTAACAGAAGAATTCAAAATTCAAAATTAATTAAAACACAGATGCATTAATACAAAGAAAATAAGTAATTAAATTATTATTTCGGTTGACACACAATGAAATAATAGTTTTTCGTACTTATTTCGATGTAAAAATTTGTTCAATTTCGCATCGAAAGTTTTGTTCGACGACATAACTCGGAATAACTTAAAGAGAGAGAGAGAGTAATAATATAATCAAAATATAAACAGAGGCGCACAGAGACAACAACTTGAAGGGGTAAAAATCTTCTACACCCGTCCAACGAGGTAGTGTTAACCTGAAGTTCGAATTTAAATGCGAATTATGCGCATACCAATTAGAATTTTTATGAGTTGTACATAATTTGCATGAAAAGTACTTGGATAAAACGCATACTTTCATCGCAGCCGCAATTCCGCTCGAAAATTTATGTTATCAGATCTTCTATTAATGTGACGCTCGAACAAATGAATAAATACGACGTATTTTTGTGGGAACGGATTGAAAATCAAATATTTTCACTAAATGTTTATCCTCTCATGTAAACTCTATTATGTGCTACATTTTACGTAAATATCACAAATATCTCTCAAGCTGTCTAAAAAAAAAAAAAAAAACAAAAAACAAAATAAAATAAAATCGATGTTGTTTTATTTACAGCAACCGTAATTGAACTAATGTCTGTACAAGAGAAAGAGAGAGAGAGAGAGAGAGACCTTGTTTATTGTTGATTTAAAGTAAATTGCTGATTTAAATTAAATAATTAAATATTGTTGATTTAAACTAAATAATTAAATATTGTTGATTTAAACTAAATGATTCCTTGTGTTTTTGTAACCCGTATATTAAATTTATGCACGCGCTTTCCTCAAACTAAATTGCAAGAGCTTTTGTAATTTTCGTCTCTCGAAACTATGCATTCTTTCTCGAATTAATTTCATCCGTTTTTGTTGAAACGCGCGCGTTATTGCGAATTCTGTTCAACTAAAGTTGCGAGCAATCCAGCGACTCTCAACCTTCGATCGCGCACGCCTGCAAAATTCCGAAGCGAATGCGTGAAACTTTCCGAAATAAAACTCGGAAGTTCGCGCGAATAATCGAGCACGTTCGTCGCGCAACCCGCGATCGGAGTGTGCAAGAAGAAAATCGATAAGAAAGTTACACAGGCACATAGGATCGCGGCGCGAGCGTGCCGTGTATTTCCGACGATTTAATCGGGATTTAATCGCAAAAAATATCAGGGGGCGAGAAGTGAAACGAGAAACTGCCAAGAGTTGCTCGTTTTGACGAAGCGCAAAAAAAAAAAAAAAAAAAATACGATCATATTGTAGTCCGCGCAGCACAAAGTCGGCAAAAATACAGAATCTTTCTATTACGAAGTTTCGAGAAGTACTTTCAAAACAACGTTGCGCTTCCCGCTTCCTTTTATGAAATCTGTTTTCGAGGACACTCCAGTTTTCACCGATGCACACACACGGTGTAATACGAAGAGAAGAAACGTAGACGTACGTAACACTTTACATAAGCGACACCCGTCGCTTGCAGTCTCGCTCTGTATAAATTGTAGTACAATAACCAATATAATTTTTCAATCTAATTTATTTGTTAATACAAATTATCTTAACGATTATCGGACGAGAATGGGAGAGAGAAGAGACGCGCTAAAAAAAAAAAGAAAAAAAACTTTCTTAAGCCGAAAAACTTCCTCAATGCTGTTTTTCCATTTAGCTGCGAGAATCGCGAGAAAAGCGCAACGCTCGCAATTGATCGGTTGAAGCTTCGGCAGCATTTAACGCAGTTTATTTCTGAGAATCGCTTTTGCGTGACAAGAATTTTACGAGTTTTCTACGGGAGATGTTCATCTTTATGGCTCCGACGCGAACTATCAAAAGGACAATGTTAGACACGCATTTATGACCATTTTCAATCTGCTAGAGATTTTTATTACCTTCCTTATATATCAAAAAAGAAAAAAAAAGATGAAGATAAAAACAAAAAAAAAGCATAAAGGTGCGTAAAAAGTGCAAACGTTATCGCGAAATAATGTGCGAGAACGTCGCGCGCGAAGATGAGCGAAGTCTGAAATTTGATTTTTCCAACTTTTATATGTCGTAAAGTGTTTTTTTTTTGCTGCGCTGTTTTGCGCGATTTTCAACACGTTCTTCGTTACGACAATCAAACGGTTCAAAAGATAGATTGTTCGCAATTTGGACAGCTTGTTCGCCCGCAATGTAGTTACACGCTTTGAGAGAAAGAGAATATATGGTATAATTCCCGTCCAATAAAAAAAAAAACAATGTCACGTAATTATCGGATATCCTTCATTATTTCTGATTACTTTTCGTTATCGTGTTGCTTCGCGCAATATACATCGTTTCGTGTTATTACAAAGACGTATGTTGTTACAAAGCGCAGCATTTGAAAGCCGGGTGCGGAGTTCATTGCAGCAAAAATTGCAGCTAACTTTGCTTATCAAGCGACATAGTTTCGTTGACATTTATCGAACGTGCGTTGCGCTTGTCCCGGAATCGCGCGGGAGCTTCCGCGAAAGTTAACGCAGCTGCTCTCTCTTTTCGAGCGGATTAAACCGCGATTACAGTCAAAATGTGTTGAATTAACTCCCCGCGCTCGAATAAATTCTCTCGTTAATCCGCCGATTAGAGAGATGCGGATACGCGATAACCGCTGTTTTGTTACACGCAAATGACCGGTTGGGAAATTTATCGCGAGTGTTTTTTTTTTTTCCAAATCTTTCTCGATAGAGTGTGTATATATCTCGATATTCCCTCCTAAAGTTTTATTTCCAAAAGTCAGAAGGTAGAATGAGTTCGGATAAGCTGCGCAAAAATCCTTAAGCTCTTTCGGCTTAATTCGGAAGAGGAGCGAGAATTATGGCTCTCAAAAAAAGAGCACTAACCGACAGGAACACCGATGGGTCAGTGCTGATAATAAAAAAGCTTCTTTTATATTTATCTCGCCATTTGTACAAAAAAAAAAAAAAAAAAAAACGATTCGCGATAAGAAAAACAGTCGAGCAGGAAATTTTCCAAAACACGGAGCTAAAAACTAGGTCGATAGAGTTAACCGTGAAGTTAGAGAGTCAACCGCACTTGGTTCTTATTGGTCTCTTTGCGAGTTTATATCCGAGAGACATATATATATATATTCCTTCTTGTTATATTTTCCAAAAGGACGAAAAATTGTCCTGCAATAATTCAATCCAATCTACTACTTTTTTTTTTTTTTTATCTATACCTTTTTATGTAAGATAAACGGTGTGTCGTCTCGAACGTTATTACGCGCGTGAGCTATTTATTTTATGTTATCGACCAACTTCATCATCGTCGATTTGTTTATTTTTCGGATACACATCAGCCATCCAGCGAGGAAAAAAAAAGACCTCACACTAACGGCAGCCAGGACACTTTTCTTTATTGGCAATCGTCCGCACGACTATGACTGGCAGTATAACCATTACACACAGAGCGCACACACACACACACACACACACACACCAATCCGTATATATCTCATGCCTCGTATGCCACAAAGAGAATTTGCTTTGTCGCGTAATTCAGTTTTATCTTTTGCCGTTTGTCCGATTATTAACATCGTTTATCAAACAACCTCCCCGCCGGAACGTTATTGTATTCGCAGTTATCGCGCCGCGGTACCTCTTTAATAACCAATGCCGTATACATAGAACACAGTTTTACACTCGCCATTTACCCGGAACGATGATGATGTATCGTTTGTACGTATCATCGAACGAACATGGCGAGAGAAAGAGAGAGAGAGAGAGAGAGAGCACGTTGTATCGCATCTCGCCTCGTATGTCTTCGAAAAAGCATTTTACCGTGGGGGAAGAGAAGACGCGCGCGCGATCCATTTCTCAAATTTCTTAGTACATTACGTCGTCGACGCGATACAAGTTTACGTTTCCTCCACAATAGAGCGTCATTCATAAACCAATAGTTTTCTTTGCTCCTTTTCTCGCTGTTTCTATCGCTTACACATATAAATCATTTGTCGCCGTTAAATGTCCGCGATAAAATAAACCTCGAAACGGCGCGATCACGTACATGATAATTAATCCCTTGCTAAGTCTAGCTTTTTGCAATTTGTCACACCCGACGTATTATACGCAAGGAGCATAATTGCTTCCTGAAAAAAAAAAAAAAAAAAAAGAAAAGACAATACACCCGCGCGAAAAATTTTCAGTCAAAAATGAGATTGATAAAGCGTCGGAACAAAATTTCACTCGCGAACGTCCGCTTATTCCGTCGTTACGTCGCATTAAGCGCGAATGCTTACGCGACTTATTAATCGCTTCAACTTGCTCGCGCGACTGTAATTGAATGCAACGTGGCTTAACTTCGTTATTAAAGCCGTGCAACCCTTCTCCACTTTATTCGCGCGCTGCGTGCGCGCTCGTCCGCTCCCTACAGACGTAAAACCGCATTTTCACCGTTGTGTGTGAATCCCGGTTAACACCTCCGGCGAATCTCGTCTCGCGCACTGTCCATTTCTCCCGTCTTTGATATAAGCGAAACCTTATATAAATTTCTTTTTTTTTTTTGTCCGCGCGATCACGTTCGTCGCGTGGCGGCGATCTTAAACACACGCGGAGAGAATCCGTGTGAGAGGGGGGATCTTTTTAATGATATGGAAATTGGATGTCGGGAGAAAACAGAGGGGTTGGAATCGAGCTCTCTCCAGAGAGAGAGACGGTGGAAAAAAAGAGGATATATTATAACGGAGAGATCCTTTCTTTTCTATCTCTCAGTAACTCTTTATTTGACGTATACACCGTTTCTTCTCCCGACTCGCTTTTTTCCGCGTCTCTCTCTCTCTCTCTCTTTCTTTCGCTATACTTCGCCCGGTTTCTAGTTTTGCTTTCTACTTGTTTGTCCAGTTACAGAACTGAAAGAACTCCAGGGTATAAACAAGACTGTCAGTTGTGTAATTTTGAAATTCTATTCTTGTCGGAAAAGGTTCCGTCTAAAAATGCCAAAAGCACTGGAAACATCGCGAACGAGTATACAGCATATATACAGTATATTTTCTTTACCTTTTCATGCATTTTCTTACTGCGTTATTGAGTTCATTTTCCTTCTCCGCAACGCCGAACTTCTCCGTTACTTTTTTTTTTACGTTTCGCTCTTGCAACATCTCGCTCTCTTTTTCAATGTTAATTTTATCGTCGTGTCCCGATGTGTTATTTCGTTTTTTCCTTTTCTCTTTCTCCCGTTATCTCGTTCACATGTGATGCGAAATGTCGATTACATGTGCATGTATGGAGGAAGATCGATTTGTATGTAAAATGTAACGATAATCTTTAGAGTTCGAAAGTTCTGCAATTTGAAAATTCTGTAACACACACAAATATTTTTACACTCGACAATCCGTCAGCAGATTTTCAAATAAGAAATCAAATTTTGTATTGATAAGTCTTGTGAAAACACAAAAAATTAAAAAATTTAATAAAAGTCTCGATAAAAATTTTATTTGGAAAATCGCTCGCTGAGATAGTGCGTATAAAATATCGTTTCTCCTCTTGTTGAAATTAGAGGTAACGCTCAAATGTGACTTCCGGCAGAGATTGTCGACACGCGATATGTGCAGTGCGAAGAACATGTCGTTAAACATTATTTATAAATAATCAAATATATACATTCGTTAATTCCGTTAAATCGATTTTCAATTTAAATAAATTGATTTTTGCCAGTAAGTCTCTCACGTATACACGTAAGTGCACACGTGCTTCCGTGTATATATGTGTGTGTATACTTTTCACTTGACGACGCTTCCGGAGTGTAGCTTTAACGATACCTCGGAGAAATTCAACAAAAGAACAAAGGAATTGTTCTGGGCCGCGGGAGGTTGGCGGAATTGGAAAACGAACTTAGGGAGAATACCATTATTCGCGTCTTTTAGTCTTATTTGGCTTCCACCTTTCCCTCTATACGACTTCAAGAAATTTCTAACTCCCACTATCTCTTCCTCCCACTCTCTCTCTCATCCACTCCTGCTGATAGAAGTGAGCTAAGTGCGCGAATCAATGCGAGATGAAAATAAATTCAAATTTCTTTTGGTCGTTGTGTTTTACAACATTATGCGGCATTACGCGTTTTTTCCCGAGTGAGAATCAAAAGATAATCAGTTCCGCATGCTAATGCGCGGAATTAAATTAAATTCTTTCTTCGCGGCAAAATATTAAGAAAAATCGTTATTTTATTGCTTCTAAGGCACATCGCGCGGTTTCACCTCAACCGAAAAATCTTACATTAAAATTCTGGCAAAGTGTTCTCACAACCGTAACAAATTGAATGGATTACACGGATCGGTAAGGTTCGAAGATCGAAAGCGGAATATAAAAATATTTCTTGCAATAATTCAACGTCGATAACTTTTTCTTTAAGAAAGAGAGAGAGAGAGAGAAGAGAGAGCTTTCCACTTGTGCAAAACTCCCGACATAAATCCCGCTCTTATTTATTCAACAGAATTTTTGCGTTGAAACTCAACGATGAAGTTCGTGTATTTAAATATGTCTCATTACGCGCGAAGTTCTCGCAACATTGAGCAACATTAAATATATGTGGGAAACTTGCGTTACGAGACGATCCTTAATAAGCTCGGAAAATTTGCGTGCGACCGAGCGCTTCGTTGGCGCGGCTTTTTGTTTACAGAACTTTACGAAGACATCGTTGCAAGACGTCATCGACTGCGGAGTGACTCGCTTCGCATAGCCGAGCATTGTTCAAAAGTGGGTTAAGGAACTAATAAAGCTTCGAAAGAGCAAACACACGCGGCGCTTAAGAAAGGAGAGAAAGAGAGAGGAATCGCGGAGGGAAACGCGGAAAAGTAAGCGAAGATAAGACAGAACGGAAGAGAGACGGGAGAAATTCAACATAGAAATTATTCGCCGCAACCATAGCGCGCTCTTCTTGAAATAACAATTGTTGTCTTCAAATTGCAACGAATATCTTGGCCATAATACTAATGAAAACTAAACGGAAGAGAAATCTCTAATTTATATATCTATTTAATTCCTATTTATTCTTTTTTTTTGCTGCCGCGCGTTAGACGCGCGTAAAAATCTCGACGAAATAAATTAAGCGACCTTAAATCTTGTCTGAGAGAGAGTGCACGCGAGCGAGAGTGCTTTCTTTTCGCTTTTCCTTTGTGATGTGTCTCTTGAATAAAGACGGAACTACCTGTAAATGAGATCTGAAACGACGACGGCAGCGCGCAGCAGCCACCGCAAATACCCCAGTTCGTTTAAGTCGCTCGCGTAATGAGTTTCGCAGAACACGATAGGATTGTACAAGCGTGGAAGCGCGACGGATTTATTTACGTCGGGAACGACGGACATCCTTTGACAAATCGGCTCCTAGTCGAAACGAGCAGGAGTAAAAAAACTCGTCGCGCGCGCGCGCGCACGCTTGCTCCCTCGCTCGCTCGTCGTTTGCGTTTCTTTTTCCATCAGGAACCTGTCATAAGAATTCCTTTTAACTCGTGTAAGAGGGAAGTGGAAACGATTCGTGATACGCGAATCAAAAAGGAAAAAGAGACGAAGAAAAGAATATCGCTGCGCCATTACCGGGAAACACAGTGCACCTTTGTTTTTTTTTTTCGGTTTGTGTGTTTGATGCACGTGCGTTATTAGAATTTCCCGTACGTCTCGAAACAGGATACAATGTTTGTAATCCTTTCGCGCTCTCTAATGTAGAGTCTCACTGTTACATCCCTTTTCTCTCCGCGTATTTATCCTGTCGAGATCAAATTTCTAATTTTTATATACAATAATTTACTAATTACTATCTACTATTTACTGTTTACTATTTATTATCAAAATTGTAAATTACTATTTTGTATTTGTAGAAATAAGTTGCTAGAAATAAATAAAAAAAAATAATCACGGCAAAAAATAAGATAGCCCGCATGATTCGGCGATCTGTGACCTTCACTTTCCGAACGTTGTAAGTGATCCGAGTGATTTCCGCTTATCTCGCGTGGGGAATGTAAAAAAGCCAGAGTCAAAAAAGGCCAGAGAGAGAAAGTGCGAACGGACGGTCTTTCACCAATCTCTCGCGCAATCGGAAAGAAGTCGAATGACAGCGAATAAGAACGGATGTTACGTCGTATGTCAGTCTGGGTCATCTCTTATCGACCGCTTATCTACCGAGGCTAAGCGATTTTTGAACGTCTCGCTTGATAAGAAATTCAAGCACGGAAACCTGCGAAGCGGACTAAAGAAAAAGCGACCATCTGACGCTCCCAAATCTTCTGTTCTTCGCTGATTCTCACTTTATCGTTTTCATGTCAAAATACCACTCCCGGATTTGTCATTTCTGCGAGAATATTCAGGACTTCGAGAGACCAGCCGTCGCCAAAAGCAAGCCAGCTGTTTTCTAGTGAATAAAAAAAAGACGATCTGTGAAATGTTAGAAAGATGTTTTATTAAGTTGAACTCTTTTAATGAGCTGTACGTGAATGTGAAAGAAATCGAATTTTTTGAGTTTGATTATTGCGCGCAAATGTACAAGATGTTCAAACAATTTTAACCCACACTGAAATGTGTGAAGACACATTGAGTCAATCTGAATAAAAAAATAATTTATTAAAGTAAAGTCATGTGACAAAGAGAACTAGAAAAACACGCCGTGGTCGCGCGGCCGCGGTCAGTAACCCCGCCACGGTCACGCGACCGAGGTCAGTGACCCCGCCGCGGTCGCGCGACCGAGGTCAGTGACCCCGCCGCGGTCACGCGACCGAGGTCAGTGACACCGCCACGGTCGCGCGGCCGAGGTCAGTGACCCCGCCGCGGTCACGCGACCGAGGTCAGTGACTCCGTCAAGCTCGCGCGGCCGAGGTCAGTGACTTTACTGTAGTATGTATATAATACATATAATACAATATAAAGTATAATATTATAAATATATATATAATAAATCATATGTATATATAATATATATAATATTTAATGTTATATATATTTAATATAAATTACAGTCACATTACTTTAGTCACGTTTTTAATTTTCTCCACGTATACGACGAACTGTCAAAATTGCTTTTCTGTCATTATTTACTCTCTCAATCTTACCTTCTCTTTTCTTATTCGACTCAACTCGACTCGATCAACCAACCAATCGGCAACGCGGAAAAGAGGCAACAATAGATGCAATATATCCGATATTAAAACTCGTACTTCACGGTCCAAATGGATTTTTTTATATAGAGAGAAGATCTTAAAAATTAGCTGATCATAAGAAGCTGTGTGACATGCCGCCCGCTTGATTGCTTCACCTCTCGTTGCTAAGAGATTGCATGAGGGGTAAGCTTTTTTCTTTACAACTGAAAACCATACACAAAATCCAGACCATCACGCGCTCACTGACTCACATTAATTAATTAATAATTCGATAAATATTGCAAATTGTGCAAAATGATAAATTAAAATTCTTCAAACTTTGCGTATATCCTGCCTCTGTGCGTTTATATCAAACTCGAGTTCTTTTCTACATGTACATATATATGTAGAAAAAAAAAAAAATATATATATATATAAAGAAACAAGGAAAGAGAAAAAGAGAAAATATCTAGTTTATTTCTTTTTTTGCACGAACGAGGAATGTAATAAAAGAACGGCTTTTGCGCGTTTGATTGTCTTCGGCAATCAAAAAGAGAATATTCAATAGTCAAAGTAGTAACGGTTGTTGAGTCTCCGACGAGCGTCGAAAAAGCAGATCGAATAAACGACGCTTCATAACAAAAGGAAGCGCCGTGCCATCGCGCGAGTAACAAAGACAAATTAACCGATGGAAGTAGAAAAGTTTTAATTGCGTTCAGCGACCGAATCGGCTAATATCCTTTGATGTCCCTCGCTGTCCCTCGTAGCCCACCTAGTCATTTTCTCGTCTCTCTTTTTATTTCTCATTCTTGAACTTCCGCTGTATTCCGATGCTCTTTCTCTCTTTCTCTCTCTCTCTCTCTCTGTGTCTATTTGCTATCAGATGTTAACCAGCGCGATTTGCGAAAACGAATCATTTTCGTCGACGAAAACGTCTGATTAATAGAAGTAATTCATCGCGTTTGTTAATATATCGCGCGTTGCAAGGAAAGTGCACGTGAAAAGTTCGGGAAATAATGCACAAGTTGTTCTTCGACAACAACGTTAATCGCAAGAAATTAGCGATAAATTAGCGATAAACCGCGACGTGAAGTCAATTTCTTATTTTGCCCCGAGTAACGTTTGTTTTACGCGGTTGAAAGAATTTTTCCGCAGTGCCGTTAATTACACGCTTCGCTCGGCGCGACTTCATTCTCGGTTCCAATATAATTTTTAATCCCGATTCGTCCAACAAATTTTGCTACCGCGTTGCATAAAATGTTCAGCTAATTTTCCAGGACACGGAAATAATTTATCACACCAACTTTTCTTTCTCTCTCTCTCTCTCTTGCACGCGTGTGCACGAGCAAGAAGGGAACTTCGAAACGCGAAAAATTACGCGAAACTCTCGTCTCTTGCGACAGACGGGCCGACGCGAAAAAATTATGAATCGGGCGTGATGATCCGCGTCGGTGAGTTGCGCGACGAAAAAATCGATACCCCAATAACTCGATACTTCGAGATCGAAGTACTTTTTTTTTGTTTTTTTCACGGAAACTTCCGAAAAACTGCGAGATACATCGAAGGATAGGATGTCTTGTCATATTCGGGATCACGACGACGCAACGCCGTCGATTCTCATCTCTGAGAATAGTCTTGGCGACGTTCATACGGCGAAGTTTCAATCGATTCTGACAGTTTGACTCGCGGACACAAACTTGGGACGAGACGCGCGTCCAGAACGGGAAACGATATCCCGGGGTGTCTTTCCCGGAAGGAAGAATTGCGAGAGAGAGCAGCTCCGGCACGGTTGAAAATTCAACGACGTCCAAGTGGCGTCGGGAGAGAACCGAAGATGAAAAAGAACGCGATATTCGCGCGTATATAGTTTTGCTCGCGGAAAGTAATTTGCAAGTTGTCTCCGGCAATAAAATCGCAGCGATTTGCGGGCGAGTTCCGTGCATCAAGCGTCGCATTTTTTTTACCTCGCCAGCGATCGGGTTCCGCGCGGGTCCTGGTTTTTTTTTTTTTTTGTTTTTTTTTTGCGTTACACGGCGCTCTCTCGCGTCCAACAACAACAACAGGTGTATATTCCCAGGCAATTGGATTTGAATTTCAATGAATTTGCATATGTATTTCATTGCGGAGGAGAGAGTTTTGCACATCGAGATATCTTTATTCCCGTGTACAAAAGAAAATATATACACAGTGAGCGGAGATCTTGGATCCAACTCCCCGCGCGTTTCTGAAAATATTTTGCTGAAAATATTTTGCTTTCATCCGCCGCGAGTATTAACTCGCTTATGGATGTTAATTCCATTATTCCTTATTATTTATTTCGCTCTTCCTGTTTATTGTAGTCGTCCGCGCGAATTCTCTCCGACCGACGCGTTGCGCCAACAAAAAAAAAAAAAAATTATATAAAGCGAACGTTTCCGCGCGAAGAGTCGAATCATCAGGTCGCGTAAGTTCAAGCGTCGTGAGCGTCTCTCTCGCCTCTTTGCTTTTTCCTAATGGATGTATCTTTGCTCAAAAAAAAAAAAAAAAAAAAAGATCTCCTCGTGCTAAGCAGATATATATGTAGTTGGCGATATAGCGTTCGACCGATTTTCCGTTCGGCCGGTTCGGTAAGCCACTTTACCATCGCGACCAAGTTTCAGCGCTCTCAAAACTCCGTCTTCGTAATCTACGAACCGAGCGATGAGAAGCAAAATATTTTCATATTCACGGCGCATAACTCGAGCAATATATATATATGTATATATATACGTCAAAGTGACCGCAATTTAATCATTGTACGGGGATTGTGTAATAAGAAAATAAAAATATCACCAATCCAGTATATAAATATTTACGTGTCAAACAAGCGTTGACACAATGTTTCTCTTCAACGCACGTGAAAAATTTTGTCTGACCGGATTAGAAAATGCCACACGCGCATACGTGCGCGCGCAAATTTAATTTCTTCGTAAATTTATAATTACGCGACACTTGGTGACGTAATTCGCGTCACGCACCCAGGGAAAATTGCATTTCTAACAATATACGTCATTGTTAGGAACGGATAGTTTCTCAGAGCGTAGTTATCTTTATATGCTCTCTATCCGGCGCAAGTTGTAAGCCGTTTAGCATTAAGACGGAGTTCTCCTAAGTTCTCGAAACTCGCGCGAAGATACGTGTGGGCTATAGAGTTGTCCTCTTTCTCTCTCCTCTTCTCTCGTCTGTAAATACGAGCGTGCAATATCCTCTGTTACTCGATGCACACGCCTCAAGCACACGCAAGCTCTGGGAACTTATTTTCCGCAAATCGCACAAACAAGTGTGTTGCGAAAAGAATCGAAAGAAAAACGTATATAACACGCGAAATATACAATACACAGATAAAGCGGAGATAATATCACCGTAAAAATATCTGCGAAAAAAAAAAAATATCGAAGTGAAACGTTGCGTTCTCTCGATGTGGTGTTTCATTTTTTGTCTTTCTTTTTTTATTCCATAATCTTTCGCCATTTAAACGGCAACTCTCGTTAACTGGGCGCTGGCGAAGCTGAAGAATTTACAATGCTAATAAAATAATATGATTAGATTAAGGAGAACTATAAATTCATTCATGCCTATCGACGGTAGGAAGATATATAACTTCGTCAGATTATAGATAAGCCTGCTTTATGCGCTCTCTCGCTTTGGTCTCTTCCTTGTCCTTCTCTCTCTCTCTCTCTCTCTCTGTTTCTCTCGCTCTCTTTCTCTTTCTTCCGTGCTTGGATCCGTAATCCATTTAGCAAGACTTAAGTTTCCTAAGTGTTCTACAAACTCATAAATCCAGAGTTGCCTGCCTCTTAAGCACGAAGATGAAGTTCCAATAGGTTTCGAGAAAGACAGAGAGAGAGAGAGACGAGCGCGTAGAGAACCCTACTTTTCTCGCATCTTTTACCTGCGGTGTCTTACATCAAACACTTTTAACTTTTCGCAAAGAGACCTCGCTTACATCAGCGTGTCAAGCGAGAGAAGATCAAAACTTTGAAAATGATTGATAAACAAAAATTAATTTTACCGAGAAATTTGAAATAAACTTTTGTTTGTCACAAAAGAACAATTTTCATTTTTTATAATATTGTGTAAAAGAAAATTGGAAAACGCGCTACAGCCAACGAGAAATAAGCAAAGCGAGAGAAATATGGATGAAATTTTTCAGAGTCTGAAAAAGTCAGCGCTCTCTGTAACGCAAACTTCGCTCCTTATTTTTACCGGGAACAATAACGCGCGCGCAGGTGAGACTTGCCTTCCCAAGTTGATACAAAAATTCAGACTGACTGGTGATGATATTTAAATATCGAAAACCCACTTTCTTTCTCTCTCTCTCTCTCTCTCTCTCTTCTTCTGCCATCAGTAGTCGCTATTCAATCGGCTATTCAATCCGATCAGAATCTACTTCTATCTGGAATTTCCGATATCGTTTCCATCTGTCCGCGAGTACTTCAAATAAATCGGCCGATCGAGTTTCGCGGTATCGCGCCTTTAACCAAAAAACAACGAGGCCTGCGCAACGAACGCGAGCCCGACTGATCGACCCCGATGATCGAATCCCGGATTCGATTGATGGATTATTGCTCTGTTAACAACATTGTCTATTATTCTGGTTGGCATGAAACTTCGTATATCGCAGAGCGCTCGTCCTGTTATTTCTCACATGGCGGTATCGGGGACCATTTGATTTCGCGGTTGGCAAAAATTGAAATCCGAGCGTAAGGACTATTGAAGAAGCAATCGATGTTGTTAAAAATATGTCTCTTGCAAAGGAAATGAATTCGAAGTGAAATCGAGATCACGGTTTGCGTTTAAGATTTTTTTTTTTTTTTTTTTTGATCTTCCGTTTGCACAGATATCAAAATCGGTTGAACGAATAAAATGGAATTTGATACGATTCTTGAGTATTTCGCTCGCAAATCAAGTTTGTTAAAGCGCGTTTTGCGTTGTTGGTTTTTCTTTTTTTTTTAAATCAAGTATTTGATGAAATAAAATCCTTACACGGCACAGTTTTCAACGAAATAAATAAGCGTTTGTACGTAATCGTTTGATCCATACAAAGCGCAAGAATGTTCTCGGAACAGCTTCACAGATCAATACACACACACACACACACAGACACACATGCACATGCACAACAATGCAGACTTTTTTAATCTTCTTCGCAAACATGTATTGGTCGGTCAAAATCCATTTGCCTATTTAAAGCACGAATCTCAAAACCTTCGCCGGCACGTTGAAATTGTATACGCGCGCCGCTACTTTTTGGATTACATCTTCTCCCTCAATCAAACGTTAATCTCGCGAAATTCAATCAAAGCTTGATGTCATCGCTCGCAAAAGCCAGTATATATATAAAATTCTATACATATTGCAGTAGAAAAAAGAAAAAAAATATCTTTTCCGCGAACCTCGACAGAAATTTGCATGCATGACGCATGCATTCCACGCGTGTGCGCATATGATATAAACGAATACGTTTCTTGCAGTTCGTAAGGCTACAAATAAAACAAAAAAAAAAAAACAAAAAAAAAACAATAAAATCAAAAAATTCCGAATGTCATCATCGCGCGGTTTTAATTAAATTTTTAATTAAATCAAACAACGATCTTTTATTTCGCGTTATATATCGCGCGGCGATAAATTCTAAAAATTCGCGCGCACACTTTTTTTCCCGAAGCAATAAACGGGACGTCACGCGCGCGTTCGCAGATTTTGTTCTCTTGTAATAATTTTGTTTATTTTAAATACTTGAGAAAAGAGAAGACAAGACGCGCGAATCAACAGAGACAATTGCATATAAACACAGAATTTTAATTACTGCCGGCGCTTAATATTCTGACCGCGTAAAATCGAGCATAAAAAAAAAAAAACGCCGCTGACCTCCGTCGTGATTTCTGTACGCTATGATTAACGCGCGCAAAAAAATAAAAAAACATGTGTACCGATCGTGCAGCTAATAAAGACATCGGGAAAATTAACGGTAGAGACGCGGTAACAAACTGAAGTAGTGATTATGCTTGTGGAAGCAATCAAGCGCCACTCAATATTAATTCGTCAAATGGTGCAACTAGAGTAGTAATGGATTTAATGACGAGCACCGCAGTGTCGCGGTCGGTGGTTTAGATTCAGGTTTCGCCATTCATTATGGATTCGATGTATGTCGAAAAGAGAAAAAAATTTTACGCAAAACCTTACGCAATTGTAAATTATGCGTATAATAATTGAAAGAGAAGAATAATATTTGTATAATATTTGTTAATTTGATATTACATCGAAAGTAGTTTTTTTATTTTTTCTAATAATACTCTCTGCAATTATCTTCGAATACGTTCACAAATTTATCGAAAAAAAATTCGGCAACCGTAATTTTTTCTCTATTTTCATACGTGCGCGAAGTTTATTGATCTCCTAGCCAGTTTTTGCTTTTTGCGTAATTTCATCAAAAAGTTGAATGACATTTAAAAAAAAAAAAATGTGATATAATAAAGTTTAATGAGATCTCTTCAGACATCGTAGACTTTTCATAAAATTGTAATGTGATATATATGACAAGTCGTACAACGAGAAGGATATACTCGCGAACTCTTGCGTAGGAGTATAATAGAGTCAAAACTTCCCGCCTACTACCTTTCTGTACGTAGTCTTCTTAACAGAAATGTAAAATCATCTGTTGAATGATCATACAAACTAAAATATTGACATAAACCCGAAACCCCGAATTGCACATCTAATATTTCTTCGTTATTAAATCGACATATTTAACAATAATTGTCCTTAATAAACAACTTCTCGATAATAAATATTGTTAATAAATTTTGTCAATTTATCAACAAGCTTTTAGCAACATTGGTAGCTCGTGAAATTTCGGTGTTTTATTCTAACAAGCGTTCGTGCAAATTCGTAGTGCAAATACAACACGACGTTATCCGGTATCTCGTTAAAACATCTATTATTAAGGATGCGTTGGCGTACGGTGGTGAAAAACAAAACGAAAGCAAAATTGTTGTTTGTTTCTCTGAATTACGAAACTGTATCAAAAATAAATAACATCAGTTATTTATTAATCATAAAACATAATAATAGCAATACTCATATATAAAATATAACACTCTAAATATATTACTAAATTCACAAGATTTATTAACATTTTTTTATAGTATTAAAATATAATCTATATATATCAATATTAATAAAACAATTATATATAAACATAATTATATTTTTTAATATTTATTATCGAGAGAAGAAACAATTGTTTGCTGTATGTTGATAAAATTATGTTTAAATTATAAATACTCGGTGTGAAAAATATACACACCGTAAAATTTATTAACGCAAATCACGCAATGTAATTATGAAAGCGCGTGTTTATGCTTGTATCGCGCGTACTTATGTACATACATGTCGATACAAAACTGTGTCGATAACGTTGAAAAAAGTGAGTGATCGATAAGGATAGTCGCGCGCAAAATATTTTTTGCGCAGCGAAATTCGACACACAAAAATTCCCTTCAGAGAGACAAAGGCCGATCTAATCGACCGATATGACGTTTAGTCTTTTGGAAAAACTTGCATTTTTGCAGTCGCGATAAAAAAAAAAACTCGTACTTTTAAAGTTTTTCATAAAAGAGTAGTTTTGAAATGCTTCGAGTTGGGTGAAGAGATGAATGACACAATCTAAAACTTTTCTATGTCGCGCGCGCGCGCGCGAGAGAGAGAGAGATGACTACACAGAACCGTGATACGAGCCGAGTTTTTACATTTCACATTAAGATTAATCAAAGAGCGCGCAAGAGATTATATCCCATGAAAAATGTTACTCTAAAAAAAAAAAAAAAAAAAAAAAAGATCTGAATCGTCGCTGGTTAAGCAGTTTTGGATTGCGGCAGTTAGGTCAAGTTGTACTCGCAACACGCTTCACCAAAGAAGAGAGTGCCGTGATTTTCATCGACGTGTAATAATGTTCTCTCTCTTCTACATCGCTATAAATACAGAGAGAGATTACACAAACACACTCGTGCCAAAAAGAGGACGTTCACTTGCAAGTGCATTGCCGTAACGTTGCTGTTTATGCTCGAGAGTATATCCCCCGCAAAACAAGGTGCGGGAACAAATGATTCCAGTCGATCGCGCCGAGTCAGTAACCCCCGAGCGAGTAATGAGTGCATGAACTATCGCCTTCTTGTTCCGTCGAGTTTTTTTTTTTTTTTTTTTTTTGTTCTTCCCTCGCCGAAGCGATTAATATCCGTGAATAAACAAAACGATTGCCCCGCACGCGCGCACGCGCGCTTTACACAGAGAGACACACGCGTGCATACACAATCGAGCGCGAATAAATCGAATTATTGATGATGAAAGACCAGGGCGTGACGCAACGTCGCCGCGTTCTTTTTAAAATTCATTAGCAAATTAAGCCTCTTCCTCTCGACGTGGCTGTGCGCCACGCAAAGACTTGGTCGCGCGTGCGTTTGCCTTTCCCATCCTTTCGTGTCGTGATATCCACCGGACACGCGGAACGCTCTCTTCGTTTGCCGTCACTCGTCGGGAAAACTGCCGCCGGTTATCGCGAGAGACCATCGAGTTCTCCGACCGAAAATTCGACGGAACTGAATTCTGATTTAACTTGAACAACTAATCCGTTTTAATTTAAATTAAATAGCCGAGATTCGGGAAAGAGAGGAGAAGATTTCCGAGATAAATCTTTTCTTTGTGGGAACGCGGTCTGAATTGAACTTATATAGCGATGAAATTTTTGCTCGAAATTTGCACGAAAACAGAAACTTTCACACACACACACACACACACACACACACTTGAAACTCGCAATTGACAAGTTGCATATATCTCGGAAATGTATTTCTTGGACAGAACGGTTTATAACCGTGTGTATAATTACACTTGTATATGGAGATACGTCCGCGTGTACGGTGATGTTGGCACAGACAGCTCAACGATCCCACTTCCGTTCCGCGCAGTTTGGACACGTGTAGCAATTCCGGAAACTCGATTATGCAAATGTCAAGGACTGAGACGGAATTTTTGCGCTCGTGCAAATATGACATTTGCACACGCGGCTTGCAATCAGCGCGATTTTCAGCAAAATTAAGCGTTACGCGTTATCATTAGAGAGAGAGAGAGAGAGAGAGAGAGAGAGAGAGAGAGAGAGAGAGCGAATAAACACTACGCATTATGAGAAATTCAGCGGTCCTATTAAATTCATTTAAACAACGGTTTAAATGAAAAGTTTGATACACACAAATTTCGAATCGTGTGTGTATGTGTGTTGCCTCACCAGCGTAATTAAAACAATTTAATAATCCATTTAATTAAAAAACATGTGTCTACGCGTACACTCTGGTTTTGATATCTAATTTAGCTTATTCAAAAATTCATATATGCTTAATTTTGGAAGTAAAGCTACTTCCCGAATAAAAAATTTCTCTTTTAGAGTAAAAAAAAAAAAAAAAATTAATTTCTTTTTTTCCAACTTTTCGATACATATCTAATGCGATAGAAAAATGAAAGTTCTATATGTAATAGCGACTTTATTAAGCGCAATAGACGATCTTATACAATAGCCGCGTGCTTCTATACATTACGAATTGTCCGATATATATATATATATTCTACAGGATACATCCTGTAGAACAGAACATGTACAAGAAACATGTACAAATGATATAATGGGGACAGCAGGAGTAATAGCTCGTGTGCACCGATCCCTGGATTATCCTTGAATAAGGATTCTAGGTACTGCGGTCGGGGATTCATCGAAGAGAAAGAGAGAGAGAGAGAGAGAGAGAGAGAGAGAGAGAGAGAGAGAGAGAGAGAGAGAGAGGACAATGTCTTTTTAATTTCCTCTCATGACGTCTGTATTCGACATTGCCCGCTTCGAAACCGCGGGCGCACGGATTCGCTCGGACTATACACGACGCTGAAGACGGAATAACGGCGAAAATTGCAAGAAGAAAACGGAAGTTAGCCGATGCGAAAGAAAGTCGACAATGGCAGATGGCGTTGTCTCGACGTCCGCGACAGGAGTACGAACGTCTTTCCTTTGTTCGGCCATACGAGAATGAGAATTATGAGATGGAAAAGGAGTTAGAAAGAAGTTGGAGAAAAAAAATAGGCGAACGCGCGGGCGAGTATCGCGATAGAAAAAGAAAGAGAACGAGGGATTTTCTTTCTCTTTCTCTTTCTCTGACTCTCCTCACTCCTCTGTAGGTTTAATATGTAGAAAAGAATACGGTTATGTAGGCGAGAGGCGGAGGTGCGAGGATTTTGTGATGAGTTGCGGCGAAGCAAGAAAAGACGAAGGGGATATCAGAGACGTACAACAACAGCAACTCTTTTCTGCTTTAAGCATGGAATACTAATGATAACACAAAAGTAACTTATATACCGTTCACGTTCCGCAGTTCTAAAATTGCTTCTCTCAAACACGTTGGCGATTTAATATTGTGACGATTTTCCCTCCCACATTCTCCTCATTATCTTTTTCTTCATTATCTTCATCATCTCAAACGTATAATTTTTTTTATATTTTTATAAAGTTTATTCTTGCATGTTCGTCTTAATTTTCCGTTTATCTCTGTTATCCCAAAACTCGCGTATTTTTTTTTTTTTTTTTTTTTTTTTCTGCTCTATTCGAACATGCATTTTCTCGCCCTTCTCGTTGCGGTTTTTTGCGCACACAGATCGATAATCCAAGTGCACGATATAGATATAGAGAACGTCACGGCTTGATGGATCTGAAATGTCATTGCTAGAGAGATACCGCGCTCTTCTTATCTTTAATGCGCGTTTCTCTCCGGTTTTTCCTCCCTTCTTCGTTTTGGCGCAGCTGCGCGTTGCGGCGAAACTACGTGCGCGCGTCTCTTATCCGGCGAATATAGAGCTTTATGAGAAATAAACTGCTTGTATAAAAATATTAGAGAAAAAATGAAAATGTTACGAAGGAACGTGATTTCAAAAAAAAAAAAAAAAAAAACCAAAGTTCTCGTTTACGAATGGAATTTTTTCTCTGATAATATTTTTAAGTTACGCGATTAAAAAACGCGATTGTGCAAAGATCATATCAAAGACGATCATATACCGTAACAAACATACAAAGTATTTTTTTTTTAAAGTAAAAATAAAAATTAAATACCTATATTATTATATTGTTATACTATTTATAGTATTATATGATTTTTTTATTATTCAAATATGCATCATTCTCTCACTCTCTCTTTCTCTCTCAAAAAAGATATGTATATTCAAAATATTTTTAATATTAAATACGCGCGTCATGAAATTGACAATATCAAACCTGTTAAAATTTTATTCAAAAAGCTTGCGATTCCATCCGCTAAGCGGCTGCAATTCAATACTTTATACGTCTAAAAATACTTTTAAATTTGTATAAAAGTTATATTTAAAAACATCGAACTAGTTTGAAAGCGGTGTATATGATATATGTAATGTCAAAAACTTCTTATCTTCTATGAAAAATCTGCTTTTACAATTTCGATTATTTAAAACTACAACACATTGTTTCGATATTTCTCGGAAGCGATCATGGTTGATATGTTTCTTCTATAAAGCCGAAACTTAAAGTAGATTTTCGGATAGTCTGATACTTCTGTGAAATCAAGCATCGATAACGAACATGTTATGATATTAATGTAAATAAACAGAGTATGTACATACTTACTAGTATTAGAATACACGTATTTATTATATTATTGTAAATATAATGAATATTTTCTTCAAAAGAGAAGACTAATCTATCGGTATGACATATTCTGTTGATCTTTCTAGTCACTAGATATAGAGATGTTCGATCAATTTATCTATTTGTTTACAGACACAAGAAGTAATATTGACTATTCATTTTGCACATAGAGCGAAAACATTAAAGACGACAAATTAAATACCTATATATTTATTATTTTTCAATATAAAAGAAAGAAAACTAAGAAGAGAAAGTCTTCTTTTATACATTTCTTAGAGGAGACTTACATTGAAAGATAATAAGAGATTTTCTTCTCTTGAAGATACGCGAGAAGCATCTAATGGAGACGCTCGATGATGTCTGTAAGGGAAAGAAAGGCTCGCGATTGATCTTTTGTCTGCGAACAAGAAACAAACGAGAACTGTCGTAACGGCGAAACATATCGTATCGACGAAAAGACGAATAAGAGATTGTTCGAAGAAGTCGTATCGACGGAAAAACGTATAAGAGATTGTTCGAAGAAGTCGTTCGGTATTTCCATCCCGAATCATATCCCGAGCTTCCCAAAGGTCATCTCCGATTTTCCACGTAGCGAGATATCCGACGTATATATACCGCGACTGTATCTTTTTCTCCGGGTTATATCGCCTATGGCAGACAACAACAGGAAATTGGAAGGTCCGCGGAAAGCCCTCAGACGGCGAAAAGTTATATCTGATCGGACAGCCGCGACGGGGGGGAGAAAATTGCATATTAATACAATCGAAGGCTAACGCACAGCGACGCGATCTTTATTATTTCTCTCTTCGAAAAGCAAAAAGTCATTTTCACGCTTCGATAACGACGATCGTCAAATTAAATTGCACCGCGTTCGATCGATCGATTCGTACTCGAGTCATTAAATTTTGTATTTTTTATAGCAAGTGTCATCGCCATATAAAACGCCGAAAAAAATACACAAAAATATAGAAATGTAGAAAATATAGAAAATATATAGAAAAAAACCGATGTTGTTGAGACGAATTCTTGTCTCTTTGTAACAAACCAGAGAAAAGAGAGAACGGAATGGCGAAAATCGAACTGAAAATTCGCGTCCTAAAGTGCGAAATCACCGCCGACCCTGACCTACGTGTTGCCGATAATCGCGCGATTTTCCGTCACTTTTATCGAAAGCGCGCGAACACAAAAGCAAAACCCGTATACCCGGTTTGTGTGTGTTTCCACGCATCTATAAACCATAATCTTGCGGCGGCACGGAATTCCAACGTATAAGCTGACGCGCGGTCGTTCTCGAATGGAACGACTCGCGCAAATCCGTGGAGATTATTACAGGCTACTGAAAAGGCTGACTTTGGGATTGTCGAGGTCGCACAAATAATACCGCGGTAGAGAGAGAAGTCCCGCGCGTTCCGCGCCGCCGATTAACCAAACCACCCTTTCGTATCAGGCTTCATTTATATTTAACGCATCCGCACATTTTGCTGTGCGCGCGTGAGTTGAATAAAAATGCCGCGCTAATATTCCACGCGGTACACGTGCCGCTTTTCTTATCCGGGATTATGTCATACGTCGGCGGAATTACAACGCGCGCCTAGGAGATATATGTTAATATAACGAACATTGAAATATAACGTTAAACGAAGAAGGCTAAGAAAATATGTGGAGAAGTTAATGAACAAAGTTAACGAACGAATCAAATTATATAATTCAAAAACGTAATTATAAACTGCGATAAAATTGGTAAGAGAGTAACTTTTGTTGCTAATCAGTTTTCTAAATTGTTTCCAAATTGCATTTGTTTTAAAGCGTTCTGCTTTTTTTGTTCGATCTTTGTTTCACAATACATTTAATGACGAATACATTTCAGACGTCGTCAAGAATTTATTGCGCGTGTCGCAAAAGTTTAAACAACATTACAATGTCACTCGTTAAAATGTGTCTCTGCCCGCTTTCTATTGTTGATATCGCAAAAGTAAAACATATATACGCATATGTATTTTTTACTCGAAAAATATCAATCTTCGATTCTGTCTGAACGTGACAGGTCGCGCAGACCCGTTTAAACTATATATGTATAACATATAGTTGCGAAGCGCGCCGTGGCGATCATCAATGACAGCTCTCCAATATATCACCAAGTGACAGCGATCGGGTGACTTGCAGCCACATCGGACCGTAACAAATCGCCACTGTTGGCAACGCGGACGAATAACGATGAGATTCAATAGTACGAATAATTCGCCTTCCACCCCCCCTGGCCTCATCCTGTTCCGTTCCGGTTACACGACACCTGGGGTAATTAAGTTCCTCATGAATCTGGCGCGCGGGGTGTGTTCGGCGTCAAATTGGCGCGGCTCTTCCAGGGTGCGGATTTTGAGCGCGAGCACGGTAGAGCGCGTAAACCTCATTCCGTTGGCGCCCGTACAGCCTCCGGAGCGACTCCCGGAATTACAAGAGCGAATCCTCGCGTTACGTGACCGCCGTCCGACAAGGTGGTTTTCAATTTTCTCCCGCTCGACTCTTACGATCGATCGTTAGCCCCCCCTCCCCCTCAGTCGTTCCGCGCCCACGTCATTCCGATTTTACGCGCCGCTTTAGCGACGCTGCAATACATAAATTGATTTTCATCCCTAAATAGAATGAACTCTGTCGCACTCATTAACCCTAATCTAACCCTATCTCGTCGCGACGTTGTAATAAACAATCCGATCTCTCGCGGATGTCAACGTTTGTCGATAAACTGGGCGCGCGCGATGCGCGGACTTTATTTTCGCGCGAAAATTTCCATTTCGCGAACATCGTTAAAAGTAGATATTAATCATTTTCTGAATGGATATTGCAGCACTATAGATATTAAAGAGAGAGAGAGAGAAAAAAAACAAAGTTTGTTACGACACGTGTCAAATAGAGACTGGAGATTAATTATCTAGCAAAGAGAAAACGAGCAAAAATGTATTTTTTTTTTTTTAAATAAAAACTATGCATTTTAATCGAATAAAATTAAAAAAACTTCGTTCTTAATCACCTTTACTCTCTTGCGTGGTTCGGAACTTATATGCGTGGGAATACCGAGTCTATAGCGAGATGCTATTAACGAGCGCGCAACGCGATTTATCTATTCTCGCAAGTAACAGCTATAGAGCGAAATAGCTAGCGCGAATCTTAATGCAATACGACGTGACAAGAAGTAAAGTGGATTTTCTGCTATAAACTGATAATGTAAGATGTCGCGGCGAGAAGCCCGAGACGGTTTCTAATTTCGTTATTAGAAAATAGAACATCGAGGGCACGCAAGAAGCTCATCTTAGAGAGGACGATTTTTTTTTTTTATCACGTTCGCCTCAGATATTTGTGTACCGCGTGGGCCGCGATAAATTATCTTGCAATATTACACAATTTTATGACAATATTTTATTTTATTATTTCATTAACATTTTTTTTTAAGAAGCATAATATTTCTATTTATTTGATACATTTTGTACCAATGTGTATCTCAATTTTTCAGCGAGAAACGTAAAAACACAATCGGATTGAATTTCGCTGTAAATTGATCAAAAACAAAATTTATAACGCGAGTAAACTTTTCCCCCCGTCAAATCCGTCAGTCAAACGCGAGAAACAAGCGATCTCAATTTAATCGTCTTTGCGGATACCGCGGCTCTCTTTTTGATATCGAATTTTCGAGAGTGCGTTATTTCGGAATTAAAACCGCTCGCGTTCGCGAGAACCGGAGTTTCCCTAGAATTTTAAAGCCGACCTCTCCGTATTATTAACGCACCACGTAATATATATGCCACACCGCGAAAAACTCAATTATCAATAATATTATGTAAAATCTCACACCATCGTACGATCGTTAATCATATCATCAATTTCGGATACACACGCGCAACACACGACGCGTGTCACACATTAAAATCTATTGCTCACATTCACCGGATAACTGCGTTCCCGAAAAAACGCACGAAATTTAAAATTATTGAACGCGCGACGCGTGATTATTCACGCGCATAAAACTCGCAAAAATAAAAAAAAAAAGAAAACTTTCGTACACACGCAGTGAAATAGACGACGTAAATATATTGTTACGATCGTCCGGTATGATATAGCCGCGCTCTATTCATATATCGGGGAGAGAAAAAAGACGAAAGAGAATCGCCTTGGCGACAAATGTGCGGTCGAAGACTTTTTAAAATGGGATTTGAATCGGGAAACCGGAGCGGACGCGCGGTTCTGATTTCTCTCGGTTTATTCGGCGTTAGAACGTGTTGTTATTGTGTCGTTATTAAAAATAAAGAATATTCTCATGTAATTCTCGCGTACAAATTATTTCGAAAGCCGCGAGAGTACGTGTACAATATTTGTAAACTCCTGTATTTTTTATTCGATCATCTTTCCGTTTAACCGAAACCGTGCGATTGACTTCCGCCAAGTTCGAGATGTACGTTTCTCGCGTTTTTTTTATTTTCGACGTGGCGCGAATTTATAAACGAAGGGCGATAAAATAGATACGACGAAAATAGCAGGAATTGGACGGCGGCGCTTGTCCATTGAAACGCATTATTGAACGTCCGCTCGACTGGAAATCGCAGAGAGCTTAATTATTAGAATTAAGGGAAGAGATCAGTGGCCTGTGAAAATTAAGGGAAATTTAATTGTCGAAGTGAGGCGGTTAGGTAATGAAGGAGAAAACGATTACTTGCAGAGAGCTAAGCGCGTTCGCATGCAATTGTGCGTGAATCAGACGGTCGAAAAAAATGCGCGGATTATTATAATAATTGTGTGAGAGCGAATCCGTGTGAGAGAGAATTCGCGCTTAGGCCGAAATGTATTTCCTAAATGGAAATGCGAATCTGTGAAACGCTTTTCCTGAAACTTTGCAATGCGATACTTTTGCACGCTATTAAATACAATAAGAACATTCCCGTGCGTATTGTAATAATATATTTTTTCTCAAAGAAAAACAAAGAAAATTAATTTTTTTTTTTTCCACGCGCAACGTCTCTAATGATCCTAACCGGCGACTATAACGTTGGCCAGTGATTAGCCAGTACGGTTATTCGCGTGCAATTAAATGAACCGATGAGAAAGGCGCTCTGAATGTCCTCAGAAAATGGACTAACCAATTTTCATTGTCCCCCGGCTAACGGGAAACGGGTTTACCTCGTCTCACACTCGGAAAGTGAGAGACGATTTTTTTTTTTTTTTTTTTGTTGAAAGCACAGAGCGGGCGACCGAAGTTTCGCTCGACGGTAGTTACAGCAATTGGAAACCGAACCGATGGCTCGCGAAAACCATAGGAGACTTAATTACCTCGACGGCGGCCGGAAACAAGGACGAAAACGATTATTCTACGGGATCAACGATCCCACCGCCGCCGAAGTCATCAATTTTCAGCGGAGACACGGGGTTAGGCGCGGCGCGCGACGCGGTAATCGAAAATGTATCGACTTCGAACATCCGGCGCGCAGAAAAGCGGGTTTATCTCAATATGTGAATAGAAGTGCTTCAATCTCGTTCGAATCGCAACCGCAATCCCGGAAATGTTATTCAATGAAACGGCGTAAGTTCTGTGTAAAACCCTAACCTTCTGAGATGTAATTAATGTAAACGTCAAATGAAAAGAGAAAAATCAAATCTTAACTCGATGCAAGGATTTTATAATTAAAAGCGTTCGAATAAAACTCAACTTATTCAGTCGTGTATCGCATCGACGTTCTAAAAAAAAAAAAAAAAACAAAATTAATTATACAACTCTCTGAACCGGGGAAAAAAATGATCGCGTTTAAGAAGATATTTTTTAAAATGCGAAGGATAATGAGAACGCTGCTCGCGATGGTAGTTTATCATTCTCTAATTTCTTTATATAAACTTTCCGGCCACTTTTCTTCGCCAAGATAGAAGAGAGCGGGGAAAGTAAACAATGAAAAATATACTTGAACGTACTTCCTTCGAGCTATTAGGATAAAATATAGGCGTCATTTGTTATCGGATTAAATATTCTCATCACGCGAAAGTGTGTTACAGTTCGATTCGATCGCAATGGAATTGATGACGGGCGTCATCGTTATCGAATACACAAAGTTTCGACAAAACGCGAAGATTCAGCATTTTTCTTTTTTTTTTTCAACATCGCGTCACAAAGCTCTCTTCTTTACTTTACTGCGAGAGAGTGAAATATGGAATTATTAATATAAGGAAAAAAAAAAGGAAGCGGAACCGTCTTGATCTTAACGAGCAAAACCGTGTCTTCGTTATCACCAGCGGCGGTCGCCGGGTAACGACGACGAGGCAACGTGATCCGTGTAACTCAATCTTAAGAACCAGTCCCCCTTCCTCTTGCCTCGCGCTGCCGATGTTCTCCCGCTCAAGACGACGGAGATTTATTTCGTCGCCCGTTGGAAAAGAGATATCCGAGAAGAAAGCGAATTTGTAATCTCTGATTACGCAAAGCGAGACGCTTTAATTGACAGTCGTGAAAGAGAACGCCACGGCGCGAAAAAAAGAAACTACATCCGACTCCGTTCTTTTTCGTTTCACAACCAATTCATTTGGACTATTAATCAACGATCATTTGGAAATTCTGCAAATCTTTGGTTCGTTTAACTCGAGGGGGGTAAGGGGGGAAAAACATTTTTTTAATCAACGCTCGGTGAAGACAGTATTTTTTTCCCGTGCGCGAATATGATACGTCAAACGAATAATACAAATTTTTGTGTCGCACGGAAATTGAACCAACAAGAGTATTACGTTCCTTGTGATATTTTAATCAATTGACAAAAGCTGTCCGTCATTGCAATACGCGATGTGAAAACTTTTTCATTTCCAATCGTCAGATCTATCGGAATCGGCAAGTAATTGTATTGATTGAAAAAATATTTGTGTGTGCTCATATCTAAAAAAACAAATTACTTAAAATAAAGTCGATATTATCGAGCAATAAAATAAATCACACTATTGTCATGTGAATAATTATGATTGAGGTTGCAAATAATGTTCGGAAAAGCGCGAGGAATTTAATCAGCTTATTTTACAAAAGATGTTCAGGTAAACGTAAATTCCAATTCGACAGTGAAGCTGGGTTAGTCAAAATTAATTTCGCATGATGCACGTTTTCGATCGCAAAATAATATTACGCGTTGATTTCGGCTAACAAATTTCAAAAACATCAATTTTGAAAAAATATTGGCATTTCCACTAAGTTATCGTGAATGAGAACAAGATTTCTCATCAAATCATTCGATACTATTCACTTATTATTGTGCTCACAATAAAAAATAACACGCTTTACTTGAATTCTCATGCAAACATTTATCCTACATAAAAAAATCACTGTGTACCGCGGCGGGATCACTGACCTCGGTCACGCGACCGCGGCGGGGTCACTGACCTCGGTCGCGCGACCGCGGCGGGGTCACTGACCTCGGTCGCG
>NW_018020733.1:258420-260981 GCF_002006095.1 Pseudomyrmex gracilis
TATATATATAAATAATATTTTCTTTTTTACTCTTTTCCCTGTCAGGTGACTTTACTTTTGTCACGTTTTTAATTACACGTGACTAAAATACAGTCACGTAACGTTTGTCACGTATTGTTTTTCCACTCTTTTTTCTCACTATTTTTTGATTTTGATTTTCATGCGTTATTTCTGACATCTCTCTAATGTGTATTATATAGTTTGTAAGACGTATATACTAGTTGTCATCGCGGTGACAGATTGTGTTCACTGACACGTTATAATAAAAACAATAATATCTCTCTCTCTTTCTCTCTCGTGCGCGTATCGGGCGCCTATGTTGTGCTAGCCGAAAAAAAAGCATGATACGCTATTATCATACTACTTTATGATAAATATCAGTTGGTATTTCACACGCGCGCGAGACGTGCTAATTAAGAAAATTTCTTTGCATTGCTTCGCTCGATTGATTTGTTTGTTGTATCAAAAACAAACAACGCAATGTTCGGTAACACACGTGTGTGGTAACCAAAAATCAAAATTCACCCAATTTCTGATTTACAATCGATAACGGAAACGCGTAAATCGCGGGCGCTTTTTCACGTTGTAATTTTTACGACACAAAAGATAACGCGTTTAAATATCGACATTTGCGTCGAAAAAGTTTCAATTTTTTTATGATCGATTATTCGCGACGTTATAAATTACTCGTCGTGCATTCGCGCGTTCGTGTATTTTATATATTCTGAAATATAGACCGTGATGCATCGTGGAGCGCTATCGGAAAGTCGGAATTTCTTGCATAAAACCGCGAAAGAATAACGGCCAGCATATTTTCCGAGAGGAAAGTGGCGAATCCGGCGAGCGCGCGGCGAAGATAAGTGCGCCTTCTAACGGGAATAATGATCGGCCGCGATCGATAATCGCCACCTCCCCTCCTCCTTCTCTCGTCATATAAATCTTTTTCCGCACGAGTAACACGCGCGCGAAATTTCAGAAAGACGACGGACGTGTGCGCCTCCAGTTTTTTCCCCGGTCGAAAACCTATCCAAAAGCGTCTGTGTTTAATTAGAAGAAATGAAAAAAACCAAATGCCCCGAAGGACAGTAAGGACGCGCGCGCCGAGAGAATTCACAGCGTCGCAAATGAACCCTTTATCCCCGACGGCTGCGAGAAAATGCAAGACCCCTCCCACCACCTTTGCGCTCTCACTCGCGCGACACATTAGTCGTGTTTCGCTTTGATTTCACACCTGTGTCGCTAAAACTCTATCGTCTACTTGACAATCGCGGTTGTGTAAACCGAACGAATCGGTCGTGGTAACAACCCATCCGGAAATTTGGCCATTTTACAGAAAGCGTCCAAACGGACACCGTAAATTCCGGTCGGACATTGGAGCAATTGCGGTTGGCAGTCGCGAAACTCAACGAGAGCTGGGTTAATAAACAAGGATTTTTAGCACAACGCGCGCTTTCGATCAATAATTTCAGCGCCCCAATCGAGATCGTTACTTGTAGCTTGCGAAAACACACGCGGGAAGAGAAGAGAACAAAGAGAAAACTGTTGGGATGAAAAGAAACGTCGATGAAAAGAAGGAAATGCGGAGAGAAGAAAAAGAAATCTGTTCGAATCTACGCGAATACACACACAGAACGCGCTCTCTCTCTCTCGTTCTTCCTTTCATTTTGGAAGAGACGGAGAAGGGTGTGTCTGTCGGTCGCGCGCATTCAACGCGAGAGACATTGATTTAATAAACCGCGGGTTACTCGACGAGCTTAATAACGCGGAGCGTTAGAATTGTAATTTACTGTTTGCCGAATAAAAAGCCCCGGAGCCTGCGTGATTTCTCACGTTTCCCGCACAACAGGGAAATCCTTTTGCAATAAAGGAAAAGGGAGCGATGTGTCCGCGGCGCGCGAGTCCACCCCCGCGGAAGTAAAAGTCAATCACGCTGTTGCCGCGGCATCGGTCGTAAATTCCAATAGAATCGAAGGCAGCGGGGACGGAGAGCGTAAGGGCTACTCCGTGAAGAGAACAAGGATTCCGAAGAAGGTTGAATTCTCTTGAAACCGAGGCCGTGTAAATAATGGTCGAACACTTCGGCGCAGCGAATCAGTCCTCTTACGAGTCCGCGGGGATTTTATCGTTCGCGCGCTACTTCGTCCACCGACGTGAATTCTCGCGGTGTCGTTCGCGCGAATTCGGTATTCCGCGCTGTGTCGCAATATAATCCGTCGTGATCTCGCACACATTCGCCGAATTAAATTTTACACACACACAAATCAACCCTTGTAGGAATTGACGAACGGCCCAGTATTGGGTCAATATCGGCAAACGAGGCTCGATATTGGTACGACAGTAGTAGCCAGTACTGGGCGAATATGCTTAATGATTAGATCGAGCCAACGCTGGCTCTTAAGCTCGGCACGATACTTACTTCCGAGATTGGTCGGATATGGATTTCAAGTATTGGCACAATGTTGCAATTTTATACTAACAAGACAATCTTAGCCAACACTGGCTAAATATTCTTAGTGGTCAGATAGGCCTAAGATCAGTAACTTATATGACGCCAACATTGT
>NW_018020733.1:261726-277045 GCF_002006095.1 Pseudomyrmex gracilis
CCAATATTGGGCTGTTATAAAATACAAAAATGGGACAATACTGGACCAATTGTCAATATCGAGTATCGGCTATAAAGGTTGGGCCATTGTTGGCCTAGTAGTATTACTGGAAGTCTGTCGGCAATTCCTACATGGGAATGAATACAATTTCTATAAATCAATAATACAATTTATGCGCAAATCAAATAAATATTGATAAATTTTTCGAGTAATTATTTGAGTAACTATTCATTTCGATAACGAGAAAAATAAAAAAACTGCGGTCGAGTTACGCGAGTATTGCGCTCTGCTCGCAAATATTATCGCGATCGTTTTAGGATAACGTTGTTCCCGTTGGGCTCGCGCGCTCGTTACTCACCTCGCCGCTATCTTTACCGGTAATTCCACCCGACCGGCCGCAATTGTTTCATAAATTCTATAGACGAGGGTGTTATGTAAGTGTTCGTTCGCACGTACCGTACCCGCGGTAATTGTTATTTATATCAATGCCTATGGGATTTTCGCAGTCGGTGAAAGGTTACGCGCGCAACGTCGCGCAGTTTTGAGCGAATCACTGCGGTCCGACCGTCCATTAAACACAAACCAAATGGACAATTTCCTATTCGCGTCCGAGCAAATTATTACGTTCTCGCGCGCGAGAACGAGATTCGTTCGAGAGAGAGCGGATGTTCGCGTGTACAAGCTTTCATTTTAAAATCGCGCGCATCGAATCGGCACGCGTTCGGCTGCGTGTTAAAAAAACGTCTATTTGCGCTTCTCCCTCCCCCCTAAAAAAAACGTCGCGTTTTATCTCGCGCGCGAATATCGAACAATCGTCATTTCTCCCGCGGTCGACATCGCGCCGCTCGGTGTTAATCCCCGCGTCGATAATAGGTGACACACGCAGTAAGCGCGGTCGGGACCGCATCACCTCTCCCCTCGATAACAAATTAATTATGCTTTCAGACTAGAAACATGTATGTATCGGTCGATATACCGATTCGTGATCGAGAGAGCAATTACCGCCGAAATTCAGATCGAGTTGCCGAGTATGTAACTCGTATGTAATAACCGGTGATACAACGCGTAGGTAAGGGAGGACAATCAACGTAATTCTAACACACCGATTCGGGAGGGAGGGGGTGCGTGTCAACCTCCCGTGTGTGTGTGTGTGTATGTGTGCGGACGCGTATGTTTAGTTTCGTGCGTTCCTCGCCGAGGACACGATTGATTACTGACGATCAGATTATGGCAATTAATAGCTCGAGTGCCACGAATCCCTTCGCTTGTAAATTAGTTCCGTTTCCGGCGCGCAGGAACTCCCGGAATTCAACTTATCACCGCAAATACGCGGACGCCCGTTATCGGTCATCTATCACGTAATCGGTATATTCCGTATACACCGAACGAGTGACTTTCTTGACACGGCGCATGAACACGTTAACGTCCGAGAGCGAGAGCGTTCGCTGTAAATCCTCCTTGCGATATAGTAACGAGACGAACGTGTACAATAAGACGAGAAATCCCTCTCACGACTGTCACAGAATCGCAAACTTTAAGAAGACCGTTAAGAGCCAACGTGGTTGTCGATGCGAGAAATTTTAATGCTCTCTGGAAACACCGAAGAGAGCTTGAATCGAGATCGAAATGTGTTTGCTCTCGAAAAGTAAATTGTTAATAAAAATTTTAAAAACTTAAAACGAGGGATTTCGGGCATTACATCTTGGCTCTTATCGATCCTTTCAAAGCTCGCGCAAATTTAGCAAGAATAAAAAAATCTACGGATATATATATATGTATAAACTATGTTGAATATCAAAAGAGAGCGGATGGTTGTGAAATATTTGACTTCTAATTGTGTTCGACGCGGCGTGTTTTTTTTCTAACACACAGAGAGAGAGAGCGCGCGATATTTGATAAATTTCATAATTTCGACAATTTCGACACGGATAAACTACCGAAACGCTCGGGATAAGCGTTTTTAATTTTACATATCGAATCCATCACTATCAGTATCCGCCTATTCTTCGTGTCAACAAAACAATCGTATACATTCGCATATCGTTTCCCGTAGAACCAACGGGATCCAATCGATATGAAACACATTGGACTATTTCACAACCGAGCACTCTTGTTCCACATATCTGGCGTGCATATCCCTCGGGGGCGCGCAGAAACCTCGTCTATATAGAGTATAAACGCTATTCATGCGGTAGGATAATGGGTTAAGTGGGGTCTACTCACGACGTCGATGAGCTGGGAGAGGCGTAGTCCCATTTTGACAGTGAGGCGATCGCTGTTGTTGCCAACAGGGCGGATGAGGCGGTTGTAGTTCGACAGCAGGTCATCGTAGAGACGCTTCGCTTCCGGATTGGCCGAGGCGCCCGGAAACGCGGCAACGAGACAGGATATGGCTGCCGCCATCGCCAACAATCCGCCCAACCTGGACCACCATCGCCACCAGCCTTTCCCACCGTCGTTCGTCCAAGCATCCCTAAGCATCGTACGCCTTGTCCACCCCTTCAACAATAAATTACGCGTCCCTTTGTAATGCATGTCTCGTGCTGTTGAACGTGTGCAGGGTTCGTTGATCTCTCTCTCTCTCTCTCTCACACACACGCGCGCGCGCGCGCACAAGAATCCATCTTGCGCGTCAATTATCCTGCGGTTGTTTCACGTTACGACATTAAAGGACCCTTGTGATAAAACATAATGACTTTGGGCAGCTCGTTGTGCGCACAAAGTACAAATAAAGTCTATGCTAATTAGAAAATTTAGTTCTAATATATGTTCTCTTCTCTCGCACGTCGCGCTCGTACGAGAGACAATGTCGCTTTGTTGTGTTAACTTAAGTATTTTTTCATCAATTAATTTGCGATATAATAATATCGATAAAAAAGTGTTATATAAAAGACAGTAATCATATAAAAGGCGAACGCACACGTACGTACATATACACTTTTGCGCATTTCACATATCGATTCGCGAATTGGAAATATAATTTAGCTTCGTTTTAAACGTCAAGTAAATACGTCACGTTGCTGAAATTAAATATTTATGGATAGAAAAAGAAAGACTTGCACGCGAAAGTGCCCGAAAGGGGCAGCAAAAATTCGATGAGAAAAATTGAGATGATTTATAAGCGCGGATGGGAAATTTCCACGGCAAAAACTTTCGCTGCGATAATTTAAGAAGAAATGGCTGGTATAAAATCCCGAGGGAGAACAAACTCGGAAGAGAGCAATTTTATAAAAGGGGTAATAAATTTCGCTTTGAATACGCGCGAGTTTCACAGTTCGACGGTGGTATCGCGAGGCCTAACACAATCATCGTTGAAGAAATCTCGGAAAATGAGAGATAAATCATTCGAAAAAAGAAAAAAAACATAATTGCAATTCACTTCGTATAGAGAAAGAATTTATTAAATTTATAATCGGAAAAAAAACACAGCGCGCGTCTGGGTTAATTAAGGTTAATTAAGGTTGCTAACCTTAATGATTTGTGTCTCACACGGCTTAGCGGGACGGTGCAAAATGTATATCTTCACAATTCGGCGCTGAACGCACGACTGTTCGCTTTCGACAACTCTGCGCGTCGGAATAACAATAATAAAAAACAGCCCGTATGTGTAGTAGCATTACGTTACCACACTTGTTCTACGTCTCACCCAAAATCCATTTATTTACAAAATTTACCTACTCGTCCATTTTTGTTTTTGTTTTTAATTTTAGAAAACCCAAGCTCGCAGTCCTCACAAGACAATAAATATTACAATAAACTTTTCTCACATCGTTGTTATACATTCTCGAATAGCGAAATATTTGAAACACAAATTTTCTTACACATTTAATTAATTTTATCTAATTTTGCGAGTTACCAGTTGCGTCGAATTTAATTCGATCAATCTAAATGTCGATATAAACCTCATAACCGAACACGCCCCCGAAATTGTTCGTCGAAACTGTCGAACGCATTAAATCCGAAACGCCGATTAATTGCGATAAATCGCGCGCGATTGTTCTGCCCTGGAAAGGTCGGGTATATAGTACGAATAAAAGCGAACTTTTCACTTGAGCACGCCGCGCCCCAGAGAAGGGAAACTTGTTGCCTTGACGTATTTTACGCGCCGTTCGCGTTTCAAGTGTTAACGAAAAGCGAGCAATCGTAAGGCGCGCGGCGGCCGCGCAATATCGAGTCACTTAGGACGTCTGTCGATTCTTCGTAATATACTTTGACGTAAAAACTTTTTCGAAACGACGCGAGTGTGTCCCTGTCCATCGTAAGATGTAGCTTCTCGCTGAGGTCTCGCAGAGACGAAGTCATTTACTACCCGTAGCGAGGAGCGTAATCGCCCATAAAGGGGAACTTGTGAACGGCATTGTTGTGTCACAAGAAAGATGGAGGATGAGAGGTAGGGAGACGAGCGAGAACCTCTCGAGGAAGTTTTATCGCTTCTTTGCTGACCTACCTCGCCTACCTCGCTATTATCAGCATAACCGTATGCCTCGAAAAGACTACTTCGTCGTATTAGGGCACCTTCTCTCGCGCTCTGATGCTCCTCTTCTCGAATTAAGCCGACACACAAAGGGAGTTCAGAAACACGTTCCGAAACTGTATTCTATCGAAACTTTCCAAGGAAGTAGACAAGCAACGCACACGTGTGTTGCCGATTTTTATGTTCTTCTTTCCAGTAAGAACATAAAAATGCAAAGAGCGTGTCTTTCTAAGACTTTCGAAATAACGTTGTGCGCACTTCTTTCAAATTTTTTTATATTATTTATAAATAATACACGCGTCTCAAAAACTCTCTTTAAAAATAATGTCTATATTTGTTAATATAATAACAATAATTTTCTCAGTATTATATATATATATATATATTATATATATATATATTTTTTTTTTTGCAAACATGCAGCACCAAACAACGTTTGTTCTCGCGTTTTATCTTTTATCACGTGTCTTATATCGACGGAAAGATATAGAGAGATACAGTTTCGATTAATCTGAAGCTCAGATAATTCTCAAGTGACCGTTTGGGTGCGTGCCACTTGACACCGAGACTCGTCGTCGTTAACATTTGACCGAAGATCCCAGAGCACCGGGCTCGATTATGTATATACGGTCGGGGCATTATATACGGCCTCGATCGGCGATAGCGCGGTTTACCGTAACGGATAGCCGGTTTCGTTACACGATAAAAGGACAGGTCGATCGAACACAGCTTGTTCGACAGTAGGTAGGACGCGGTCTGAGAAAGCTGATATAATGGAACCAATAATGAGCCGAGACCGCCACATCCATCAATCCGGATCAAGCAGCCTTAACCATCCTTTCTCTCACGCGTTCAGCGACGGAAAATAATTACGCGATCTCGGATCTGTGTACAGTATGACGTTCAGAATGATTGAACGCGCGCTGCTTCGGTAATAAACAATCCGCTCGCTTCTTCTTTAGCTTAATCCGAAGAGAATAAAAATGATTGAGAAACGTCGATAAAATCTTTTGACGAGAGATGAAATAAATATGTATAAAAACAAAAAAAGAAAAAAAATATATAACAGTAAATATGTATAAATATAACAATAAATTTGTATACCTCTTGTCGCATGTGAGTAAACAAATTAAGTGTGTCTGGATTGTGTAAATAAATAAAATTACGTTTGCGAGATCTCCGCTTTGAAAAAAAAAAAAAAACACATCGCTTTGGTCAACAGGTTGACAAAAAGAAGTTGAGATAAAGTCGAGTTTCGAACGGACTTGCGCAAAGCAAAATTTCAGCTGTACAACGATATAACGCTAAGTGCGCCAGTTTGTACACAATCGAAAACGAATGGCACACCGTTATCCTTTCGAAGGGTACAAATCGGCTCGAGGAACGGGAAGATCGAGCAAACGTGTCGAAGAGTTTTTGTGTTGATCCGTTGAACGTCTTCTTCGTTTAGAAACGCCATTTTTCCCCGACAACGTGCTTGCATCTCGAACTGCAACTCCGACTTTTACATGCGAGCGAGTTGTAACGATCAGCGAACTACGGAGCGATTCGTACAAGTTTGTCGAATATGGAAAATGATGTCTGCGCAGTGATTAACGACAGACGATACAAACGAGTAACACACGCGCACACACACCCACACATTAATATTGAGAAAAATATATTACGTTCACTATACGAAACGTTAAACTATCTGGCAGCGTGACGTATTTGTCAGCCGCGTGCGTCGGCGAAATAATTTATCATGCTTCACGAAATTGGCATCGCGGCATTCCTTTATCGGCATTCGAAAGCTTTCCGAAATCGTTCTGGCAGATAATATTTTTTTTTTTTTTTATTAGAATTTATCGGAGCGATCGCTCTTAAATAAAATATTACAATATTTTACTTAATATAAAAAAACAAAGAGAGAGAGAGAGAAGAGAGACTTTATAATGTACAAATGTTAAAACAAAACGTTCGGAAATAATGAATAAAAATAAAAAAAAAGAAGAATAAACGAACATTGATATTTTACATTCAAAGCGAATTGAGTAACATTTATAATTATTCGGTAAATGTATTTAATGTTTTCCCCGAGTGTGTTGCATGGTTGCCACGCAAACAAGAAGAACGCAACGCAAGCGCGCGGCTTGCTCGAAACGTATCGCTTTGTCATTTAAAGCTGCCACGCAGCTCGCGCAACTGCAACGAGGCTAATCGAATCTGGTACCGACTGCACCTACTAACTAGACTATTATGCACCCGGTGCGGAATTGTATCAGCTGGACCGGCTGTCTATTTCCTTTCCCATTGGGTGAATCAACGGGAACGAGAGGCAGATGATTGGACAGAGACCCGGCGCGATATGAAGAGAGAATGAGAGAGTGTGTGTGAGTGAATGAGAGAGAGAGAGAGAACGGCATTTTGTCGAGCCGCAGAGAAAATCGCGGAGTTTCAATATCCAGAGATAGTATTGAATTTCCATACGCTCATATACAGGGTGTCCCGCAATGGTCTTGATTTTAACGTCAACTGATCTGAAGTTGATTTTACTTTAGCGAAACTTGAGTTTAAATATCGAATACGATAAATTCGCTCGATCTTGACTCACTTTCAGATTTAATTTTCTAGAAAAAAAAAAAGCAAAAAATTGTAAATTAAATCAATGTGACGTAACTTCGAACTTGACGATATTCCCGATATTGCGAACCGATATGAAAGAACTTCTGCTAAATTGAACAGAAATGCAAGAAATCGAAAAACGACAGAAATTCGTCGCATCGTCCGCGTTATCGACTTTTCGAAAAACACCCCCAAGCGCGATCTCCTTAAAGGAATATTTTCATTTCCGTCCTCTCTCTCTCTCTCTTTCTTTTTCTCTCTTCGGCGTAACTTGACTTTTATGTTCTTCAACGAGAGAAACATGATTGAAATCTCTGTGTTACACGAAGTTATGCCTCTCGGTTTTATTACTGCGGGTCGAAACGCGAAACTTGCACACTTCGCGCGCGCAAGGAAAAAAAAAATTGCGCGAGAGAAAAAAAATCAGAACAGAATTGTCAATAAAATCAGCGCCCGGTGTGTGCCGAGTGTTTTCGCTGTTTTATTACCTCTCGTACTACCCTCTCTTTAGCCGAGACGAGACGCGGCTTAATTTAGAGCGCTCTCGGAATTTACGGCGCGCTCGCTACTACAGGCTCGTTTCTGACCGCGCGCGGATTATGGATCGTATGTAACGTTTGACAAACGCGGAGAAGTTTTGACACTCGACGACGACGATGACGAGAACGACGAGGAGCAAGAAATCAATTGTGATCCCGCACCCTCATTCTCGCCGATCGACAGCGAGCTTTTCGGATAAATCGCTGAAAGAAAATGAATTACGCGACGCGCGTCGAGAGTTCGTGTGCGCTCACAACTCGACGACGACGCGACGTTTGCTCGTCACGATCGACGATGTTGCCTCGTCACTCGTAAATTGCAACCGACGAATGTCCCCGCTCGACACTCGTCGCCGAAGTTTATAACGGTTTGCAACTGTGCTGACTGTTCGTCGCCAGAGCCAACTTTCCCCCGCGTAGCGCGTCGACGAAAATCTCTCGTTGTATAGCTCACCTCAATCTATATCGGACCCTATTTGTTCGTCGTTTTCCAAGATTTCAATTTCGCTTTTAACGAAATTATTATAGCGTCATAAATTTCCCCGACCACGACAAGCGATGGAATTAGATCGAACCCCTCCCCCCCTCCTCCCGAATGTAATATGTATATTCAATTACGAAGTGATACCGCGCGTACAAGAAGATTATGAATTATTACGAGATCCCCGTAAGCGATAAATTTTCGATTAAAACATTTCTGTCGGCGCGCAGACTGCTGACTCTCCTAAAAAGACGCGTGTGTGTATTTGTATTCGATCGTGCGTGTATGTGTGTGTGTGTGTGTGTACGCGCACGCGTGTATGCGTCGAAAAATCAATCGGTCGCTGCTTCGATATTACGTTTGGAAATACAGCCATACGTTTTCGGCCGGGCTGTCGAAAATGGATTGCCGCGCGATGTAAATTCATTCCTTGCCATTTGAAAACTGCGCGCCCGCGATCATACTCGCCCGCCGTTAATCAAAGTTAACAGAGAGAGACAGAGAGAGAGAGAGAGAGAGAGAGAGGAAAAGCGACAAGAACGATAAAGAGAAGAGAGAGCGTCGTGTTATACATCGTCCGTGATTTTTCCCCGCTCGCTGCAAAATTCGACTCTCTCTCTCCCTCTCGTGCGAACGACAACGATTGCCGTTGCAATTTAGCGTACGAAGTGACAAATACTGCGCTTTATGGCTCGTAATTATTCAAATGGCGCGGCTGTTACTGAACGCGGACGGTTTCGCGCGAATGACGATGCGAAAGTGCTCGTCTCCGCGTAGGGAAAGAAAAAGAATTTTTCTCTCTTATATCTGCCTGCCTGTGCGCGTCCGCGAAATTGCATTTTCCGAGCTGAAAATTGCGCGCCCGCGCATCACGCACATTTTTTCTATCGCGTTCGATACGAAATATTATGTTTTTATTTTTAGATTTCATTTTATTTAATTCGACACTCTCTTTCCACATTACCCGCGTGCGCGCGTGTGAAAATAACACGCTCTTTCTTTCGAGCGACAAATAATTGCTCCCGCAAATTTGTCCACCGAATATTTTGTTGGAGATTTTTGATTGAAAGTACTTTTCCCGCCATTGCCGCTTTGCAGCGCGCAATTCCGGAAGCGAGTTCTTTGTAATTAGCTCTCTCGCGTCGTAACTTTGTTCGCAATAAAATTAAATTTCTGCCAATTAATTAGCGACTGTTTATTATAGTCGAATTCTGTTCCGAGTGTTTTACAGAAATACGTTTTTTTTTTTCTTTTTTTGCGCGCGCGCGCGCTACACTCTCGTTTGCGACGTAAAGAAAATGTTCTAGGGGAATATCCAAATTAAGTTTGTTATAATAAAAGTTTGTTATCCTTCTGGAATAACTCATTTAAAGTGACGCAACTTTAATGAAATTTCCTTCCAAGCTCGCGGAAGTTCACGCTGCGCCATTATAGACGTTGTAATGGCGTCGCGTTGTAAAACGTTTGCACTTCTTACTAAAATCTCGAACGGTTTCTGCGTTAACGCGAACATAGCACCACTTGCCGTTCCCTTCCTTGTGATGAGAAATAAACCGTCTTTTCTCTGTATTTTATATACACAACAGTGGGATAAAACGCGGGGAAAGGGAGAAGAGGAGGATAAGTCACAAGCGCGCAAAGAAAATATATAAACGCACTTATACAACGTTGGAAGCGCGCGCTGTAAGGTATTCAGCAAAGAGGAACGGTCGCCCGTTCGTCAGATGTAATTCAATACTCAGGGGGATGGCTCGGGGAGATGTGTGCGGGAGTTGTGTGTAGGAGATCGGTGGAATGACGGAAAACGGGTTGAAGCATTGAGATGCAAAATGGAGAGAATCGCGCACGAAGAACACACAATGGGGGAAAGCAATCCCGGTGATCTGTGAGACTTGTGTCAATACGTGTGTGAGAACTTCTCTCCGTTCTCTCCTCCCTTTGGGATCCAATCGCGATCCATATGGATAAACTAATTTAAGACGGCGTTTTGTTGTTTACAGTCGGCGTTGTGTATTTCGGTTAAGAAATACAACGCCGCGCTCGGTCGACCGCGTCAATTCGATCGCCGCGAAAACTGTTGCGGCGATCTGTATCTTCTCCGCGAGCTCGACGATCCATTCTGTCGATCATTTTTCGCGTATCCATCGAAACCACGCACGTATCATGCAAATTTCCCGCTTTTGACGTCGCCCGCGCCGTCGAGAAGCGAAACACGAACGCGTTTTTGACGGCGAGGGAATAAAAAGAAACGACAATCCCCGAAATACTCGGCGCAAATCCGACGGGATCGATCGAGTAGAATAGAAAATATTTACGCGCGCGTAATATTTTTCTCGACGATTGATTGCGGTGTAAAGAAAATTTGAGATTTATCGGAGATTACATATTGTGCGTGTTATATTCAGATGTGTCTGCTCTTGCGAAATGTGTTACTATACACACGCTACTGTATGTTCTGCCGATACACGGTATCGTGTATTAATGTATCACAGTATCTTGTCTAGTATCGCGATATAATGTTACGAGCTTTTCCCTATCGCACGTGTTCCCTTTGAAGTGGAATCGAGTTTCCCAATTATTTCAGTTCGCAGACACACGCCCGTATTGATTTCGACACACTGTTGCGGGAAATTTAATAGAGCGTAATTTGCAACTAAATTATTGTCACGTCCTGATTTATATGATGTAAAACAAATCGAAACACAACCGCGTTTTCCGATAACATTCGATCGTGACAAAAGTAACGTCGACAAGAATGTAATATGTTTTACGCGAAAGCATTCTACCTTTATATAAACTGAAGCCGTCTGTTCGAGGTGTCATGTACAATGCTGATTTATCGTCACCGCAGCTCGAACTTCGAACCGACCGATTCGAAGGCAACGGAAATCGTAAATTTGGAACATTTCGAACGGTTTCTGCGGTGGAGCGCCCCCGAAGTGCAAAGCGTCCTTTAAACCGTGTTTAGGCGTCAACCCTGAAATATCGACTTTGCAACTGACGTGCAGCGTATCCGGCGTAGGATATTTCGACAATTCTCGAAACGGTGCGGGAAAAGCATTGTAATGTTGAATCGCGTTGGGGAAAAAAAAAAAAAAAAAAAAAAAAAAAAAAACGACGTAATACGCGAAGTTTGCGAATACTTTTTCAGGATAAAAAAAACGCAAAGCCAGTAAATTTACCAACTTTTTTCGTAACAAAAATCAGTTTGTAAATATCGACTGCTCTTATTTGAAAAAAAAAAAAAAGTCTTCCGCGTTTATCGTCTTTAATAAAGTCTCGCGCATAAGCGCCGATCATTCGAGACGGGCAGAAAATAGAAGGTAGAAATGAAATATATAAAGTAACGAGATGTAAAATATATTGCTCCTCTCATCGGAGCTGTCCGATGTAATATCCTCGAATTATTGCGGCTCGCTCACCATTAGCGATCGTTCTCCACGATTCGATGTGCTTACTCCTCGCAATTTATCAGCATGTCGAGTATTGGTCTCGATTGCAATATTTTTCCGACTGTGTATATGTAACGAGCCGCGTAGCATAAACAAACGCGCGGTAACGCGTCCAGAGTTTCGCGATAACCAAAGTTAATTTTTTTATTTCTTAGCAACACTCATCAGTAACACCCCAATTCGTTTTAATTCTCGTCGAGTTAATTAACAAAACTATCCTACACGCATAAAAGAAATTTGCACGATCTCGCGCGCGAGAGTGCGAACTAGTCAACCAAGTAAAAAAAGTAACAAATTTTATCGATGAATCCCTAATGTCGCTCTAAACTCGTTTTATCTGTGCGCGCGCACACATACACACACATTATGCAAATTTTCCGCAATTACTCCAAGTTGGAGAATGGCCAGAATCTTCGAAACTTTGAAAACCGATAACTTCAACGTTAGAAGTTACTTATCGAACAGTCACAACTCCAACTGCCGAATTTCTCCGCCTCGAATCTATCGCGTTTCTTTCTTTCTTAACGCATTTTGTATTTGACGTTTTTTTGGTTTTTCAATGATTTTCATATCGTCTTGTTTCTCTTCTTCTTCTATTTTTTTCTCTTTGTGTCTTTTCTCATCTTCTCCTTGTTTCCCACTTACTCGGCGCAACTGTTAGCACCTTGAACGCGCGGAAAGGCTCCAAGGCGCGTTATAATGTTGCGTATATAAACTTTGAGAAACACTTTTAAAAATCAGGTCAATATTATCACACGCTCGCAATTTTTCTGCTCCAACTTCTATCATCTCCGTAAATCATCCCGTTCCCGCCGAGAGATCCCCCACGTACGTGATTTGTATCACGTAGCATCAAAATTTTTCGCTCGTGCACTACCGTGTACACAAGTGGAATTAGCGGCCGTAGGTATGACGGCCTCGAAAACATTGGACCAATATCGCGAACGGAGATCCGACAGATATGGGATTGTCGGCAATTTGTAGGATTTTGCGCGGGGACCAAGTGGATCGAGAGGAAACGGGCAAAGAGAATCGGGAGACGCGATAACGCCGGGAGAGAAAGACAGAGAAAGAGTTGGAAAAGTCAACGAAAGAAACGGAAGTCGGTGAGAAAAGAAACGAGATACGCGAAGAGAGGAAGGGAAGCAGAAGAAGAAGGGAGACAAGAAACGGACGATCGCGGTCGAAGGATGGCCGGCAGAAGAGCCACCACCGCGTTTTCAGTAGGTTACTCACGTCCCGACATTATTTAGAGCTCGAAATAACGAGGACTGACGTCTTTCCCAAGGAAAATCGTCTTTCGGGATTCGGGAAGACGTATTTCCATCTCAGCGCCGAGATAGTGGATTCATTTGGGAAACTTGAAAATCTCTACCTCCCTTCCCAGCACCGCGAAACGAACCGTATGTCGTGCCTCGACTGCCAAGAGGAAATTCTGATTTCGCGCGAATTTTCCAGACACGCTCCAACCGGGAGGAGCCGCGCGTTTCGCGCGAGCGAGATTCATTCGCGACGCACGGATTTGAGCGCGAACGAAATTTGGAAGAAAAACGAAACATTCGCCCAGAGAAACGCAAGAGAAAAAAGCGTTTTGTTAAAACCGCGCGCCCGCGAAACAAACAAAAAAAAACTAATAATGACACATTTTGTTGCTTCGCTTGCATTTCCACGCGGCTCGCGCGGCGCGTCGGACTTATCGTCTCCGTACCACTTATGGTATCGATCTATCAATTTCCGGATACAGGATACAACAGCATCTGCAATCGTGTCTCGTTCGCACGTTGCGTATCTCCCGTGTATACGTCGCACGCGGTGTAACGAAGTAAGTAAAAATCGACGGTCTACGCTCTCGCGCGCGTCGACGCCGTTCTCGGGGTTTTTTTTTTTTTTCTTTTCTTTTTTCTTCCTCTTCTCCCCCGACTCGCTTTTCCCTCACACATATCCCGCATTAATGCGCCCACGTGTAAGCACGCATACATCCAATATGTATATGAGGGAAACCTACGAGCATGCGGCGCGGAGTATAGAGGTAGCTCCAGGTCTACCTGCAGCGCGATAGGAATTATGCAAAGCAGCGCGATGCGGGCTGGAGAGATGAGAGAGAGAGGAGCGAGACGGGGGAGGAGGAGAGAGGCCGAGCGTCGAGCAGGAAACAGTGGAAACGCGCTTAAAAGGAAAAACTCGTGAGATAGGGAAAGAGAGAAAATGAGAAAGAGAAAAGCGAAGAGAGAGAAACAAGCGAGAGCGAGAAAGAAAGGAGAAAAATGCGAACGGGGTGATGGAAAAGTGTCTCTCTCGCAAGAGTGTGAGACGCCGTTGCAACGCGACGCGAGCGACGATGCGCGCGATGCATGAGAGATGTGCCGGTGTGCGGCCGCCGGCCTCTCTGTGTATATTGACACACCTAACGAGGAAGGGAGAGACGTAAGGCGAGAGAAAGGAGAGGGGCGCCGCGCCAAAGGTACGGAGCGATTTTCACGGGACGCGACTCCCCCCGTCGGAATCAAAATCGTGTTTATGCATGACAATGTCGCGACTCGCTGATGATCCTCATTAGCATAACGCTGCAAGTGCGCTGCATTGCTTCCGACAACACGCTTGAAACGTGAGCCTCCGTACATTGAGGATATTACCCCGCCGGAGATATCTGTGTATACACGATTTTAAACAATTTGTAAACGCGCACTTTTAACACCGGTTACGACGCACGCTATTTTTTTTTTCTTTTTTTCGCGGAAACCGGTTATCATTTTTTTTTTTGCTGAACAAACGAATCGCGTCCGGCACGGGATACGAAAAAAAAAAAAAAAAAAAAAACGTAGTTTTAAACTTTGTTTGTTAAATCGTCAAACAACGTTTGCACTTTGCTTTATCACCGCGCGAGCAATGAGCTTTCCACAATTCCATGCATGAAGCAGATATCGCGCGCGCGCGCGCGCGCGCGTGCGCTTACATTTGTGCCGAAGCGCAGCGGCCGCCGTGTATACTCGGACTACTGCAAACTTTGGTTACAGTAATTAACGACAGCACTGCGAGCGAACCTCGCAGTTGACACGTCACGTCTACCAGATTGTTTCGAGACTTAATAATGATGCTTCCGCGCCGCGTTTCGGGTTTCAATTTCGCGTCCTTATTTGTCTGAGAAGAGCGAGTGTCCGCCTCTCCACTTGGCACAGTCTACTCCGCGCGCGGAGTAGTACAACAACGTGTATACGGCGACGTAATATCTTGTACCTCGGCTTAATATTTTATTCTACTTTAATCTCTGCAGCTCCCCTTCGTTCTCTCTTTCTCTCTCTCTATCTTTATTTTTCTCGCGTAGACGCGTCTTTACTTCCTTCGAAACTTGCCTCGCGTCGTTGTCAGAAAATTGAGACACCATGTTTGATACACAAGTATTTTCGTTTCAAATAACATTCTCGTTCGCGAGAATAAAGTTTCGCACAAAAATGTACACAGTTGTGTTTTCATTCTCTGTTTTCCGACGTTATTGTTTGCGTAAATATTATTATAGACACATATTTTTTGCGTTCAACGTTTTAATACGCAAAATAACAAAATTATTTGCAGTAAAATAATCACACCGTTTTTTTTTTTTTTTTTTTTTTTTTTTTTTTTTTTAAATGCAAAATATTGCTCGAACTCTCGCAAATCATCAAATTTATGTGAGAATGTGTTTATTTCGCGATGTGTTCGAATAACGAGAACGATAAACATTAACAAACATCGTTCTATTTTTGGTACGACTGTCTAGACATCTTTTTTGCGC
>NW_018020733.1:277059-320966 GCF_002006095.1 Pseudomyrmex gracilis
AAAATAACAAAATTATTTGCAGTAAAATAATCACACTTTTTTTTTTTTTTTTTTTTTTTTTTTTTTTTTTTTCACGAGAGAAGCAAAGTTTTTTTCAGTACGTTTCCGCTCGCACAAAAAAGAAATTGTTTATTTCGCGATGTGTTCGAATAACGAGAACGATAAACATTAACAAACATCGTTCTATTTTTGGTACGACTGTCTAGACATCTTTTTTGCGCGCCGGCCTCTCAATAAGATCAAGGATTACACATATACGAACAGAGACAACGAAGGCCGAGTGCCATCACTTCAAGTGCCGCCTTATTAATTTGCATCGTGTCACGGTAACGAGAATATAACGTGGTCACGGCTCCTCGATTCTTCGATGGGATAATTCAGCGGGTACTTTTTCCCCGAGATCGGATTTTTCCGCGTGCGTGCGACTTTCATTTAATTTGTTTTTCTTCGCGCGTTGTGCGAAATCCTCCAGTAATTCGTTACACACACATAATTCTGTTGGTAATTCCGCCGCTGGTTTTTCCAACGAGTTTTTTTCTTTTTATCGTTTGTTCGCGCATTATTTTTCGCGTCAATATTTTAATTTTTTCTCTCGTCGTAACGAGAACATCTCTTTACGTACAGTCTACACAAAATAGTCTACTACAAAATTAGCGCGAAACGTAGATTTGCAGCAAGATACGCGAATCCGGAATTTGCAATTAGTTCGGTACTTGGATTTATCCGTGGATATGACAAATTAGCGTCTAACTACAAACTTAACATGACATTTCCCCGCGTTCGACTAATTAATTAATTGAGACGACACACAAAAGACGTGAGGAGCGTTCGCCGAGAATCTCGCTAATTCGCGAGTAACGAGAAACGGCGCGGCAGTTACCGTGTACAATGTTTGTCAGCCGTTACACGTCAAAATCTCCCAAATGTGCGGCTTCGAAGAGAGAGACAGATAAATAGATAGATAGACTGATTGATTGATTGATAGATAGACAGAGAGAGAGAGAGAGAGAGGAAGAGACTGAGAACTCGCAGAATGCGGGTCTCGCGAAAATGCGGGTCCGACGAGTCGGATCCTGAGATGCTCGATAAGTTTTAAAACGAAGTCATCGAATGTAATTATCGCATTCCGAGTTACGTTCATTTATCTGCGCGAAGACAAAGTGCATCTTGCATTTCTCTACGCAATATGCACAGAAGCGATAATTGACAGAGACGTATAATATTCCGAGCGGAAACCGATCGGAATAGGGTTATAGGGCGGTAGTAAAGGAAAGGGCGCAACCGGAAATCGGAGTAATCTCGAGCATCAATATTGGCGTTGAGCCTTAGACATTGAGCTTGATTAGCTAGGCAACGTGTATGCATTCCTCGCACGTGTGTATCCACCGCGAGTCTCGCAGAAACGTATTACATTAACAGGAGATACGCGCCGAGTCTGTAATTACTTCCGGTTCGGTACACGCGGCAATACATCGATCGAACGTTACAACCCGTTACATTTTCACAACAAGCGAATTTCGAAGAAGAACGCTTTGATTTTGCAACCGATCGCGTCTCTCGAGTAATGATATTTTTTATACACGTACTTTATACACTTTTCATTCTCTCCTCCGCATAGCGAGAATATGAACTGTTGATTTCTCTAACCCAACGTCAGGGGCTAAACATCGAATTTATGCGCATGAAATGAATGATATGCAACGGGACTCGAAAAATTGCGAGAAAATATTCGCGAAATATTTTCGCGTCAGGATTACAGTTCGCGGGAAAATGTATAAAACGAAACGTGCTAATGCGCGACACTGTAATGTGCGTATATACATATATATATATATATATATATATGTGTGTATGTTTTTGGATGTACAAGCCGCATAATTATGTCCTGCGTCAGACCGCGTTTTGAGATGTTTTGTCAACGTGTGTATACGTACGTTGCTTCCGTTTTCTGAATTGCAGACATGGTTGCGCGTATCACGTCGTTTGCAAGCTCGAAAAGCTTAAAGCTTCTATCCTTGAGAGATGTTGAAACGTGCTCGCGCGCTTCAGATTCACGATGCGGATTCAGATTCGTGCGCGCTGAGAGATGCGGATTCCAGAAAATCGCTTCTAACATGTCAGACACGCCGGAAAACGCGCGAAGTAACGACGTTTATGATCCAGAAAAAAAAGCGAAAAGGTACATTTTCTCTCTTCATCCAATAAATCTCTTCAAAGTTTTCAAATATCTTTTATATTCTCTTTTCCCGTTTTTCTCTTCTTCTTTCGATCTTTCACGTTTTGCTTATTATTTAACGTATAAACGCGTATAAATATAAAAAAAAACATAGCATAAAAATTATACGATATTTTTATATACTTCGAATCGATGAATTTACACACGTGCACACAACGACGTTCAATTTCGAAGCGATAAATCAATTCTAAAGAGACAAGACACTAAAACTAACACACGAGCGCGTTGATTTCGATCAACGCGACGTCGACACATGCAGGCGTCATTTCGCAGGCACAAAAAAAAAAAAAAAGGAATGCGCGCTGCCGTTGCGTCGTTGCGGTTTATCATCGACGGTTTGCTTTCATCCCACCCTCCGCTTTCGCAGCAAAAAAAAAAAAATCCCAGAATCCGATCGTGTGAGCCGCAGTTGCGGCGGAGTTTGATTGGAGGAGATTCAGAGGCGGGGGAGAAAGGGGGTGGTTGCGCTCTCTCGGAACAAAACCAGTCGGCGCGAAAGCAAAGAGGACGCGGCATGAAAACGCGCGTGAAGGTGGAGGGCGCATATTGAACCCGTCTGCGTAAATACGGGTACGTGCGCGTACATATCTCTGTGGAACTGGGTCGTATGGAAATCGATTAATGCGGAATTGGGACGAAAAGTCGTCTCCCCCCGACGGACGTGTCACGTAGGGCCATTTTCATTGGGGGTTCGCGGCTCTTCTCTCCTAGACTCAAGATATACCGGCGCGTTATAACAATCGGAAGCAATAGATTCGCGTGTGTGTTTACCAAAACGAGCGATGTGGTAGACATAACACAATATCCGGGTCGAAAACTCGAAAGCGCGCGCACTTTCGTGCGCGCGCTCTCGTGTCTCGCGTAACTCTCGTGATTCTTCTAATAAAATGTCGAATTTATTTTGCGACGTTTTTATTGTTGTAATTTTTATACTCTCGCGATATAAATCGATGTTATTATTTTCGTAATAAAAATTCTGAAAACGCGTCGTTGTTAACTTTGACGTAAAATTGTAATGCTCGTCACTGAATAATGTGCGTAAAACGCTAAAATATTCGTCCTGTGTCCGTGACCCGTAGAGTCCCCGGAGCTCTTATTGACCTAGTAAACCCTCTACTCACGCTTCTTAGTGCAAAATGGAAAAATACCGTAAAAGATATTCAGCCATTGTCGACGTCGTTGAGGAAAATGGGCACCACATTGTACGTTACCACCGCGAAACGCCACCACCCGTACGAGGGTCGACGACAATCGATAAAAAACTCTTTCGCACGTGTCAATAGTAGCAGTCTGTTGAACTCTCAGTTAAGAAGTCAGTTTTCAATGGTAATATTTTTTTCCTCATAATAAACACCTCGATATTATAAAAAAAAAAAATCCAAAAGATATATTAATAGAGATTGTACGCTACCGTCATATTACATATACGGTTTAAAATTATCACCATTTTGATCTCGCGTTATTTTTAAATAGTTTTTTTTTTTTTTTCAAATTTGCATTTACAAATATTTTTACATCGTTCGATATTTACTAATCTTCGCCCGCGAGCGCCATCCGTTTTGAAAAATTCAAGAATTTGTGTTATTCTATCTGTACTTGTCTCTTTCTTGCGCATCTCCTCCAGCGTTGCCTTTTTTCCTACCCTCTCTGGGGTTCGCGAAAAAAAAAAAAAAAAAAAAGAGAAATACCGAGAAGACATCGTGAAGCTACTGGGGGCGGCTTTGTGGGGCCTGTCTACCCTTATCGCGGATTCCAGGCCATTGTCCAGGCTCTGGCTCGGCCTTGTATATAGAGTTTCACTCGTCTTTTTTATCCCCCTCTCCCTCTCTCCTTCTCTCCACCGTACAGCGAACCTTCTCATCCTCGCGAACGTACACACACAGAACGGCGGCCTTTGAATTGCTCCGTCGCAAAAGAGCTGCGTGCAAAACGCGAGAGCGCGAGATATGTCGACGCGGCCGAGTGACCCATTGACACGCATTGGGAGAAGAGAGGAGATGTTCCTCGAGCGAAAAGAATGCACAGAGAAACAAGCAGATTTCGCAATTAGATACGCTATGTCTGCAACGTCTGCGAATTTTTATTATTAACGATTGTGTGTCCAAGCAAAGAAAGATGTCAACACACATCTTCGCTTTGGATGATTTTCACTTTCAAGAAGATGAATTATCAATCTTAATACCTTTTTGTACGTAACTCATGTCAAAAGAATATTTTTTTTTCTAAAAAAAAAATACACGGAAAAAAAGATTTGCTAGAATAGCAAGAAATTACACTTGTTATATGTATAATTATATATGTAGCCAGCAAAATAATTGACTTAATCTACTGAGATTTTTGTCTTGCCAACAAAATGCTTTTGTTGAAACAAAATTTTAATTAAAAAGAAATAAGGCTTTTATAGAAATTTAAACTAACACTAAATTGGTCAATAAGAGCCAAACTGGATGTTTGTGCAAAACGAATATGTAAATATATATATATGATGTTTTTCCTCTCCTCCCCGTCACGTGTTGTTTTTCCACTCCTCTCTGTCATGTGACTTTGCTTTAATCACGTTTTTAAAGACACGTGACTAAAGTAAAGTCACGTAATGTGTTTTTTCTTTTTTCTTTGTCACGTGACTTTACTTTAGTCAGGTTTTTAAAGACACGAGCGCGACTTAGTTGCGCGTGAACTTGGCGCGAGTTATCGTGCCTCTTGATTCGTACGACATAAATCGAAGAAACATATCCGAGAAACGTCCAATCAGCGTCGAGATAAAAGTGACAGTAATCAATATCTCGAGAGAATCGATTGTGATAATTTACACAAGCTTTTTCTGGTAGAATGCACGCGTTAAAAAAAGTAATATTCCTGTTAAAATAGTAATATTCTTGTTAAATAGACGTGTACGTCCAAATATACGTGATTGCACGCACATGCGTCGCGTGTTCGAACGTAACACGTCTTTTGAATATCGAGTCAAACAAATTAAAGCACAATTCGCGAATAGTAGCGATAAAAAAATTGTGCAAGTGTTTCGCAAAAAGAGAAAGTTAACGACACGATTCGATACTCATACGACGGAGAGATCCAACACGGTAACTGTGTTGAATTAAATCCTTCAGGCGGGCGTTGGTTGAGATAAGTAGTCTATTAGAGAGAAATCAGATCACTCGGCTAATAGGTCGTTTCTGCACAAGCGTCCCTAGACGAGATTAACAGCCTGCGCTTTGTGGTCTCGCACACCTACGTGGACAAAGGTAACATTGGATTATCGGTGAAATTTGCATGCGAACGTAACCACTTTGACAAAGAATACGGTAAAAACAGTAAATAACGTTTCGCACGCAATATATCTCGCGACGTAAAATCAAATCCACGCAGAGTATAAATTTTTCTCGACGTAAAAGAAATCGAAACAGAGAATCATTTCGTATCTTTTCTCCGCGCAAAAAAAAAAAAAAAAAAAAAATCTCAATTTTTTGTCAAAAAGTATATTAATCAAGATTCTGACACACATATCTCCGAGATCTTCCTTTAAAGGTTTTTTCCTTCGAGTCTTCTCGCGAGTCGGGAGAGAGGACTCTTCATTTCCTGTCCCATCTATAAGCCTTCAAGGGAGGCATCTCAGAACTTTAATTTCCTCATTCCCATTTTCTTATCGTCTAAGCTTTTCTGCATTCTTCACTCGCGGTGTCCCTTAGAGAGAGAAAGAGAGAGACAGATGGTTCTCCTCTTATACGGAAGATAGTTCGCAGGAAATAGTGTCTTCTCTTCAGACGTCGCGCGGTTTGAACAGTATTACATATATGCAAAAAAAAACTTATCGCGCGCGATTTTTCAAATAAAACGAAGTTCGATTCTCGCGCGACCGCGCGATTTATTATTTCGAGCTATAATGAATTTTGCGGCGCAATAGCTTCGTCGTTTCCCGAAGAATGACGAGCGATCGGCTCGGATCGTTCCTCCTAGTATATAGTCAAGCCTTATTGTCACGAATTTTCCGAAGTTCCGGCTTTTCTTTCATCTTCCATTCCGAGCTTCTATTTCCTTCACACAATCCCCCCCCGCCCTTCTCCAAAACAGATTCCCACTAAGCTGGGGAAAGCACCCGCGAGAACTCGTTAGTATTTCTTCCTTTCTTTCTTCCGTTTGAAATTCTCTTTTCCTTTCTTTCGGACGTTGGAATCATTAACTCCCGTAATTGAACGTTACGGACAAAGAGCGCGTGCATTTCCACAGACGGACAATGTAGACGGGGGAGCTTCCATTAAGTTCACCGTCGTAACGACAGATGTAATTCACATTGTCCGAGATATTATTATAATTTCATTGTCGGTTTCACGTCTACGCATTATTATCTCCGTTTGCCGAGGCATCGGAGAAAATAATTGCGTTTCCCACTGTGACGTTACGCGCCGTACATTAGTTTACGGAGTATAAACGTCACAACGTTTAACGTCGCAAAAAGTTTTACCGTCTCTACAGAAATATTATTATAAGTCTAGCTTAATTTTTTCAAGTTAAATTATTATTTCTTTTTTTATATTACATTTTATATTATTGCAAGACATTGCGATGATTTTATTCTCGCATCTCGATATCACACCCTCCGAAAATTTGCTATTTTAGCACGAAAAATCCTCTTTCCTCGAAAGATACTCGAAAATTTCAACAAGAGGCAAATAAGAGAATCTTTCAAAGAACGTTCCACCGCTATGCAGATCGATTTTGACGTGAAACGGGGACTTGCACATTTTTACGGCCATTTTGTCAGCAACTGTCTCTGTTCGTTCTTTCTGTCAACGTTGCTGCTGGGAGATTTTATATCGATAAATATCGGCAACCGAAGACAGAATGGAAAATAAAAATAGCGCGCGTTTCTGTCATTCCCGAGATTACTCCGACTAAATACTTTTCGTGAAATTTTTATACTAACAATAAAAAAAAAAAAAAACAAAAAAAAAAGCTGACGGTATATTGTCGAAAATGTCGTCTGTGTGTTATTTGACTACAATCCGGCGAAATGTCGAAGAGCCGTCTCGATATCGAACATTCGATATTCAAGTGATTGTAAGCCGTGTTATCTTCGCTCGTATCATCGACGCGGCAGGCAAGACGTCCCGATAAAAATCCGTCCGAGCGGAAAATAGAGCGAGATGCAATAACGCGACGACACTCTCGTTAGAAGAATAAATCGCCCCGGCGCGGTTCACAAACACGGAACGATTCTCCTCCTCCGTTCGCTTCGGCCAGCAGAATCATGAGGAACGCGTTTGAGGGTGGGAAAACGAAATGAGCAACTGGGTTAATCTCGAATGTCAACCAGGACTTGGAGTATCAGTTGAAAAGCGGAATGGAGGAAAGAGAGAGAGAGAGAGAGGGAGGAAAGAGAGGAAAAGAGAGAGGATGGAGAACCGGGTTAAGAAGTGAGCCTTCGCGCGAGGACGAAGGACATGCTTCGATAGCCACGTAACTCTGAGACGACAAGAAACTCGTAATTAGAACTCGAATTGCGCGCACAAGAAACGCGTCCCACCTATTCCGCGCCTTTAAACGTATCCTCGGTTAGGTTGGCGTATAATGGATATGGACTGGATCTCCTATCCGAGGGGCGGCGGCTATCGATTTCGTCGGCGATTAAAGCGCGCCTTTGTCTTTTGCAGACGCGAAACTTCGATTATTCAAACGGCGCAAAAGAGTCAGGGACTCTTGTCGTCGGACTATACACGCGCGCGCTTTTTCATCGTTCCCGTTTTCGCCATGTTTTAAACATACGTACTCGAACGTCGGTCGTGATTACAGCGAGTTTCTGTTTATCCGGATTAAATGTTTGATCGCCTTCATTGTTTCTCCCTTATTGCCTTTATAACCTTCGCGCGCGCGCGCGCGCAATCGAGAGAGAAGCTGTATTTTATTCCATTAACCGACTCCCGGCGCTCTCGGATATGATTTCTTCGACATTCAGGAAAATTGCATATGAATATTCATTACGTTCGTGAGTTTCACACGAGTTGGATTACTTAAATATCAGACGTGTTTAATTCTGGAAGCGAAAACGAAGAGGTTTTGCGGGATTAATTTAGACCCCGACTTCGGGAGAAACACAGGACGAACCTACGGCGGTGAACAAAAGGGGAACGATCCCGAAAGCGCGCTGGATCAGCAAAGAGATCGTAATTGCAACTTAGATTGCGCACGAGAGAAAGGCTCGCGAACCCTTCGAGTCGGTCGGGGGTAGAAGGGACGGACCGGTTGTGCCGTGCAAACACGAACGACCCGTGGCTGGGAGCGATGAATGGTTCAAGAAATCCAACGCTTTCACAGAGGTCCTTGAATCTATCGATTTCTCGCTCGCGATTAGAAAGAGAAAGAGAGAGTAGCGAGAGAAGCAATGTGCTTGAACGTGTAAACTTTGCTTAATCCGAGGGCTCGCCCGTTTCCAATTATCGCTTGCTTGTGTATATTTACGATTTAAGTTACCTCTTTGTCAATAATTTGCGATAATTATTTGCTCTATCTGAAATATTAATAAACATCTCGAGCGAATATTGCGAATATTTCGCAAACAAAGTCGAAAAATAAAATATAAAAAAACGCGGCAATTATTTAACGTCGATCCAACGTCGTTTTCGACGACCGGCTTATATTGATGCAGTGAATGTATTTATTTGCCAAGTGAAACTTTTCGTCCTCGAAAAGTCGCGTCGGTTGTTTCCCGACGAAGTCTCGCAACACACACTCCGAAGAACGGGGGCGTCTCTGCTGCGGAGAGATCGACCGGAGCAGAGCCATGTCAAGGGGTTTAAAGAGGGGAAGCTGCTGCGTCGAACAAGTACGAGAGCGCGAGAGAACTTCGCATCGGTGCTAAATTATGGATGGTCCCAACGGGCGTTGGGCTCCTCCATAGAAACTCTCATGGAAGTGACAGGGTCGCCCGCCATTGGGTGGCACATGCTCATATGACCAAATTTACTTACACCTAGGAACTAGGCGCCTCTCTCTCTCGCGTACTTTCCTCTCGATCTCTAACTTTCGTAAGCCGCAAAATATACTAGTAGCGAGGTTCCATTACAACGGAAAGTAAATGGACCCGGCCAACGCGCGCGCGCGCGCGCGTTGTGACCTATTGATAACGTGCTCGATCCTAACTCGGCTTATCGAAACGAACGTACCAAACTCGCGCAAAATTCCTGCAAACTGCTGAATTTATTTGCATCGAGCACAGTTTATTATCAAAGATCGCATCGTTTTAATTGATACGCTCAATTGTTTTTCTTTTTTTTATTAATTTTCGCGTTTACGTCACGTACAGTCCGCCGCGATGATATATAAATTATCACGTTTGTATAAATTATATCTTAAATGTTTATAACGTAAATATAAATATATCCAAACATCTACGTACGTATAAATGTTAATGTAATAAACATTTGTATATATATAAATATTTTACGCGTGATTGCATTTTTCGTCAATAATGAATATTGCAAACGTAGCCTGAACAAAAAAAAAACAATTCTGCCGCGTGTCTCTCACGTAGCGTATATATATGAATGATTATATGAGTCTTCTCTGTCTCGCGAATATTTCATAGGAAGAAAACGCTATTTGTGTACGTTCTGGCAAAATGTGAGGATTAAGCCGCAAATGTCACCTTGAGAGAGAATCGGAATTACATATTAATCATTCGCATGTGTGCGTTCGTTAATTGTTGCGCTCAAGTCATCGTCGTGTAATGAAATGTTAATCAGATTTCAGAAGCTTCTACAAGCGAGAAAGCTCGAAGCTACACGCTCCGCTTGACTCCCTAATAATCGATACGTCGCGTCGTTAAGAGGCTTTCACAATATCGACATTTGCTCATCTGAGAGACCGTCTTAAATGGCAATTATGCATAAGCGTGTTCCCGCGGGAACGGGTGACGGACGGAAGGAAAGAAAGAGAAAGAGAACAACCTCCGATTATTTGAAAATATTTGCAATATTCAATTATCACGCAACGAGGATTCACGGGGGTGTTGTCGTATGACATAGCTTTTCGTGTGTGTCCCATCGACTCAACGAATACATATATATGCGTGTATGTGTATGTAGTTTAAAGCGCTTTTAGCTCACCCCGGATGCTCCTCCCCGGGGTATTTTCCCTGCGAGTTTTCCTCATACTTCTCCACCCTCGACGCTGGCACGTCGTCGCCAAGTACTCGCACACAGGTCTACGCATAGTTTTACAAATATTCCGCTCCTTGTCGGCGAACCGTTAATATTCCTTGCGGGGGTGGACCTTAGCTATAAGAGCGCGCGCAGGCATGCTCGGAAATTAAAATTACCCGGAGAAAAGATGAGGTCGAGAAGAGAGGGTTTTTAGTTAAGTAAAACTTTACCGAGTCGAGAAGGGATTGCGCAGGACCTCGGAGCGATTCCGGTAAGTCCTTCCGGTAATTAATTGCACGAGCAAATATTATTGCGCTGTTGCTTCGAATTTTTTCCTCTTGCGACTTGCAAAAGAAAAACCATAAATTTTTTACGCACACACACACTTGTGTGGTTCACTGCCCTCGTGAGAATACATTCAAAATTTATTTAAGATTTACACCCCGAATACGCGCGATATATAATCGCGGCACGCGACCTTTTTTCCCCCAATCTGTCGCGCGCTGGACTCTCCATCCGCAACGGTGTTTTGTCGTCCGAGCGACACGGTAAGAAACATTTATAAACCGTCGCTCACGCGATTGTTCGCAACCCGCAGAGATAACTGATGAACTCAAAAAAGTTTTCCAGTTAAGGGAGAAAGGGGACACAGCCGCGAGAGAAGAAATTAGCTCCGGGCATCTTGGGAACGCGATCGGCGTGGGAAAAACGAGATGTGAAAGAGGTAGTATGTCGGAAAAAGGCACGAGAAAAAAGAAGGAAAATGAATGTATTTAAGCAAATCGCGCCACAGTTTCAAGAAACTTTGTTCAAATCGGATGTGAATTATGAACGGTCCCGAGGTGGGCCGCGCGAGATGGGCCTGTCCGGGGGCTTCGACCGAATGACAGCCCGCGTATTTACGACACCCCTGTAGCGGGACTTAGGTGCCGTTGATAAATTTGCGAGCGTGCCGACCCTCTTTTTTTTTTCTTCTTCTTTTTTTCACGTCGTTCTCCGCCCCAACCGGTATCATCCGGTGACAAGGATACACTTCATCCCTCTGCGGAAACGAGTTAATTCTGGCAATCTCCGCTGTGATTCACTGTATTTCTTGCTTCTTTGCCTATCTCCCTCGGAAAGTTACTCTTTACTCTTTGTTACTTTTATTAGCGCGAAGATGTAATTCTTAAAATCTTCCGGTCTTCTGAAAGAACTAAGAAGAAAAAATAATCTCGAAATGCGAGATTACATTTTTTTTTTTTCCTACGAGAAGTTTGTGAAAACGAGCTCTTCAAGAAGAGGATCAATTTCTTCTTGCAATATTAGTGTCATCAGCTAATTCTCTTTTTTTTTTCATAAAGAAAAGATAAAATTTTTAACGCGAGCAATGAAGCATCGTGTACACAGAGACGCGATAATTGAGTTTTACACGCGAATCTCTGAGTATGGGCGATTTAATTTAGCTGAGAGTCATTTCGACACATCTCGCGCGCAAAATTTGCTGTGCAAATCATCTTACTTTTTATTTCGTCAAAATGTTACGCGCAAACCTCAAATAAACACACGGTAGTGGTAACACACAGTATGAACTCTCTCTTTCTCTTGCAAGATCGTGTGTTGAACTACCGTAGATGTGAAACATCTCTGGTTTTTCGAGCAAAATTTTCGAGAGCGGCAAAAAATACGTAAGCCAGAATAAAGTCGAGCCGGGCATGTTAGTAATACTTGTCGCGAAGGCGCACGTCGCAAAAATCCCACCACAAAATAGAAGAATATTCCGTCCGGCGTCCGTGGCTTCTCACACGCGCGCGAGATATACGGAAAGTATGAAAAGTACGTACATATTACGCGGCTACCGCTAAAAATGTGCGTGCCACGTAGAAAGAGATAAAAGACAAGGGAGGAAGGTCGCGGACATATATATTTTTAATTTCTCTTCCGTTTTCGCTTTGTGAACGAAAAAATGTCAACGCCGACGCGCACGCACGCACGCACATACATTTGTAAAGGCTTTTCCATATTTATATTTCTTCGTCGTTTCGTTACGACTTCGCGTATACATATATATATGTACATATATATATAGGGCACGTTTTGGTAGCGACGAAAATGAATCACAAAACTACTCTCTTTAAACGAACTGCGCGGCGAAAACTCTTTTTTGTTCCAAGCTACAACTCGGTAAATTTTCAGTGGTTCGTAATCAAGTACATATTCGCGTGCGCGCAGTCGCGCCCAGTGTATTCATCCCTCTTTCGAGGTAACGTACCCCGGCGAATGTGCAATTAAAACTTGGTCCGCGTCGAGCGATTAAATAAAGAAATTAAGCGTAAAATTAAACGCGAACAACTTCTTAAGAAAGCAAAAAAAGACATACATTCGCGAGAGAGCGACGAAGAGTCCCTCTTTCTCTCGCACTCGGATTGTTTTAGCGCGAAATAAAAAAAAAAAAAAAAAATCTCTCAAACAGACATTTCTTTTCTTTCTTGTCGCGAACACGAGAGCGGTATGTTAATGAGGACGAGGGAGGAAAAATTTACGTTTTCAAAAGAAGCGACAAACAAAAAAAAAAGAAGAAGAGCAAAAACGACAGGCACCCAGACGGTGATTCAAGACGCCGGGGCGAGGAGCCATTTCGCGTGCGCGGGCGAAAGATCGTACGCGTGAAAATGGCCGGGGGATTTTCCTCCTCGGGAATAATTCAGCCCCGATGGTGCCGCATGGTTGAACTTCGTCGAATGGAAGGAAAGAAATCACAAGTGTAGTTTCGTGCCAGCGTGCAGGACATTGGACCTCTGCCATATTTTTTAATTTGGCGGAGTGTTTTTGTCCTATTCACGGCCGAAAGTTCGCCAATTCATATCGGTGACGCTCACGACGGGAATCCGAGTATCGCTCGCGCACACGTTGACGCGCGCGCGCGCGCTAGAAAGAGGAGAAGCGGAGAATTCTACCAAAAAAACTAAAAAAAAAAACAAAGAAAAAAAACAAAAAAGAAAAAAAAACAAGAAAAGAGCGTAAGAGGCGTTGGAATGATTAAACGCGGACTCGAAATTGACGGAATTTTCCGTATCGCCTTCTGCGCACATTAATGAAATAGCTCTCTCTCCCGAAACTTTCGGAAACTAAACACTCTGCAAGGGGAAACTTTGCTTTTCACAATTCCATTTAACTCTTTAACAGATTAATAGCGCTTTCCGTATCGTTATATTACACGGCACGCATTATCATAAATTTGAACGTCGTGCGTGCTAGGCTAGGTAGTCGCGAACCGCTGTGCTTATATTAAAACTTGACCATCTTGCGTCAATAAATAAATGACACACACACACACGAGGCGTGTGAAAATAAACACGCGGCATTATTCGATCGCGATCGTATAGCAATCAATATCGATTCTGCGTCGACAGGATGTTAAGCTCTTCTTCCACTTTTGCGAAAACAATACACAAGAAGAAAAGTTTCTTCTCGAGTAACACAGACAAAACAACAAATTTCTCATATTGCATTTGAATACGAGCTTTTCGGAAAAGTTTGATCTACCTGTGTATAAGAACGTCGTTACACGGGCGCGCATCTCTCGAAACTTCGACGAGCTTACGCGAGGAGTGCTTGTTTCAAACTTTTCGCCGTCCCTCGCATATTGCGATCAACGATCGTCTCTCGTCGAACAAGCCCGAGTCTTAAAAATATCGGAACTACGCGCGCTCGAAAGACCCCGACGATCAATCGCGTTAAACTCGGTATAGGAAATGATTTTTGCTTCTGAAAAGTTTCGAGACAAGATCGACGTGTATGTCGTTTTTTGGTAAGGTAAACAAACGCGATAAACAGAAAATGCAAATACAAGTAATAACGTTGCCTCGCGATAATCGGACGATAATTTCGATGTTTCGGATTGAAAATCGCAATCAATCATAGTTTGTTCACAAATAAAACGATTTGCGTGCGTGCCTGTTGATATCGCCATCATAAATCAATCCCTCGTTCGATAACAATTGCGGTATTTTATTTACAAAATCGCTCAATTAATGTCGATTATATTTTAAATAATGATCAATTCGATCCATTGAGCCGGCTGTTGTTAATCGAGGCGTTCGGTGTGACATCTATCGCGTCGCTTGCTTCCGAAATATTCACGCATTAATCTTACTCACAGCTCTGTGTGTCATTAGTGTGTCAATTATTGATAATAAACCGCGGAACGGAACGAAGAACGAATCTCGTCTGCTGTCGCGTCAATGTTATCGTTGCTTCCGTTTCTTTCGTGTTGCAAACAGACAATCGTTATCCTTTTCTTGCACATTGCACCCGTCACTTCCATAATACTTCGATCTCGACGCGCGAACGCGTCGAACAACAAGAAAAATCATCACCGGCGTCGGTATCGATTTGAGCAAATACACAGCGACGAGGAAAACGTCACTGATGATGATCACGACGATTAACAAAAACTTCGTTCGCTGACGCAAACACCTCGCAGATGATTCGCTTCTCGGCCCTTCTTTCGCCACTTCGCGATAGGGATATGTTTTCCGTTGTGTTTTTCATCCTACATAAAAGTTCTCAGAAACATACAAAGAACCATGTTTTTTAACATAAAAGGCACTTTTTATAATTGCGATAATTTCGCGCGCAAAGCAAACTTATCGATCCGTCCAACTGTAATCCAGCGTTTCTTTTTTTTTTAATCCTCCCGAACTACCGCGATTAAGATTTCTAGTCTCGTTGCTTAATTCCTTTTTTTTATACGAGAATATTATATATATCATATATAATATTCTATATCTATATATAATACACACACACATATATATATATACCGTAATCACGTGACCAAAGTCAGTGATCTCGCCGCGGTCGCGCGACCGAAGTCAGTGACCCCGCCGCGGTCACGCGACCGAGGTCAGCGACCCCGCCGCGGTCGCGCGACCGAGGTCAGTGACCCCGCCGCGGTCACGCGACCGAGGTCAGTGACTTTACTGTAGTATATGTATATAATACATATAATACAATATAAAGTATAATATTATAAATATATATATAATAAATTGTATGTATAATATATATTATTTAATGGTATATATACTATAAATTACAGTCACGTTACTTTAGTCACGTGTTGTTTTTCTACTCTTTTCTGTAACGTGACTTTACTTTAGTCACGTTTTTAGTTTTCTCCACGTATACGACGAACTGTCAAAATCGCTTTTCTGTCATTATTTACTTTCTTGATTTTACCGATTCGACTCGACTCGATCAACCAACTAATCGGCAACGCGAAACAGAGGCAACAATAGATGCGATACATTCGACTCAAAAACGCGCACTTTGCGGTACACATGGATTTTTTAATGAGAGATTATCTTTTTCGATCGTCTTCGTTTTCTCGTTTCAGCCGCGCGTTCAAATCCTTCTCCGAGAACGTAATCTTTCTCTCAATACCGAATCGTTTATCCAGATACGCCTACGTCTTTCTCCTCGACGCTGCGCGCGCTCAAGAGAAATGTCGTTAAGTACGAGATGCGCCGATAGATTGTGATTTTACAGATTGCGTTCTCTCTGTGATTAATCGTATTTGCCGTGAGAAAATTGCGGAAGAACGAAAAAGAGGCCGTTCGATTACCCGAACTTTTGCGTATTCGACTTTTCGAGCAAAAATAAAATTCCCTTCAATCAGACGTATCTTGCACAATTTTTTTCTCACACAAACTATCGATTGATTAGTTCGTTAAAATACGACGTAATAGCCGACGGTCAGGAACGTGAAACGCGTATATCCGTTCGGTTAATCGTTTGAGAGTCCGCCTTCTAACATCCGGTGTTTAGTCGATTCCGGATGTTGATTACGACCCGAGAGTCGTGTAATGTCTCTCTGAAATCGTTTAACGGTCCGCGGAATATTATCCGAGCTCGGCGAGAGATCGTTAAAGGCCCGCTCGTCGCCTCCGGATTTCGAGCCTTCTCGTTTAAAGAGACACACGCGACACAACTGAATCCAATGACCGAACGTAAAGTCTTTCGAGACTCGCGCGCTCGTATAACACAGGTCGCAATTAAGTTTCTGTTTGCCCCGGACTCATTTTCAGACCCCATCGCGTCCTTTGAAAATCGTCTGCTCGTTGTCACGCTTTTGTCATCGAGACAATAACATCACCTTAATATCTTTTGCGGCCCCGAGTATATCGCGTTGTAGAATGACGTAGCGCACGAGGCAACGTCGAGATTTTACGCGTACGGGAATTATAAAACCAAGAATGTGTAATTGCCTCTCACGTGGTTCGCGAAGAACGTGTTCTACTGTCGCAAACATTTATTTGCGCATAAATTGCGCGTCGGAATTACATATATAAATGATAAATCTTTCGATGATAATTTTTTGAAATTGTCAAACTCTTGAGGAAAATTTGTCTCATTATTTTTAATTCAAAAAACCGTAGCGTTTTTGAATATCGCAACGTTTGTTTTTTTTTTTGTTCGAGAAATTCTCGAGAAAAATGCAACAAGCAAACATTCGGATTCAACGGCGAGTAGTGATAGCGCGCATGATAGTAACATTTTTTAATAATAACAGAGTCCCGAGATGTATGCCCGATACGTCATAGTTCATAACTTTTTTTGACAGGATATGGACTGGCATGTTTTTCTTGGATGAAGTCGGTCAACTTGATCCGCAAATAGGCGGACCCTATTCGATGGTATACGGCACGCGGAGCACGCCTGTGTGACGGCACAGAGTGGAATTATTATTTCGAAACATTTGCATCACAAAGTGCTTTATCGCTCGTCGCGCCGCCCGTCGGCTCGCTCTCGGTGAAAGAGAGGAAAAATGCAAGCCGGCGACGCGCGCGCGCGTTCGTCACAGTTCCGCTGTCTGCAACACTTCACGCCGAGATGAACTGGATCGTTTGCATTTCGACCCGGACTCAACTCCGCATGAAAAATGCATCCGGCGCATACCGCCATCGCAACGAGCCGAAATTAACATCTCGATTGTGTGCGCGCCGGCGTTATAGATTTCATTAACTGCTCCCGGCCTCGAACGGGATTTTGCGGTGGGATAGATGAATCGTCCGGGATATCGATCGGGGAATTTTTTTCGGGAGGGGCACACGCGAGAGATCGAACAGCACGCGCGAAATCGATATCCGATCGAGATCTAAAATTGCGAATTTTCGCTCGACTTTTGCTGCGACGTTGACTCTTTACACATCGAGAGACGTTTGTCTGACGGATGCCCGACTCTCTCTCTCTATCTTTCTCTCTCTCTCTCTCTTTTGTTCTCTTTCGCACATCGATACGCGTTGATCTCACGCGTGATTGATGCCTTGAATTCGCGGCTTGCCTAGATTGATCGTTCGTGAGTATTGTGATCGCTCGAAAAGCGATCGACACGGCCGAATGGTAGAGCGAGAATGATATAAAGGCGCAATATTTATTCTTCCTATATTGGTATTCTTCCTAAATCTCGCGGATTTAGGAATGTAACGGTTTTTTTTTTTTTTTTCCCCCCCCCCGTCTGGTAGAGAAGAGAAGAGCTTTTCACTTGCCATTTATTTTTTCATATTCTTGTATATATGATACTACCATTCAAGAGGATAATTTAGCCTAACAAGGAGACCTAACAAGGAGACATTGCAAAATAAAAAAAAAAATTCTCTCTCTCTCTCTCTCTTTCTGTCATTTTGCTTACAATAAAATGTATCTCAAACCGATAATTTACACATCAAATAATAAACAATACATGTAATTGTCAAAATTACATGTAGCAAAATCTCAAAGTGTACTTTTTGAATTAAGAAAAACAGCGGAGTATGTTTAACAGATTATTGGGATTCTTATAAAACTCGAAAAGAATACTCACACACACATGTTACTTCCATTAACTGCGGTTGTTACAATATAAGTCGTTCAATGTGCGCTCTGAAAGGATATTTTATAAAATGCACGTACTGCTTTGAAATCGGTTTAACCTACATCTCCGTGGAGCATCACTGGGTCAAAGTGCATCACTCTCGAAACGAAAAACACGGTCAGCTAGCGTATATTTTCTGCACACACATATGCGGCGGTCGACGCAGTAACCGCAAATTGAATCAATTCGTTTAGGTTTCTTCTTTTTTTTTTTTTTTTTTTTTTTTTTTTTTGTCACACCTGATAAAATCTATCTCTACCGCTCTCATTTTCATTCGTTTGACTTAATAATCATAAACACGTGCGTGCGATCAAACGTGCGTGTTTGATCGCGCGGCATAATTTTGTGCCTCTCGTAATTAATACAAATCATCCGCGCACGTCGCGGATACAAAGGGATTTGATTAAAAAAACGCAAACAATAAAATTGCCAATCTTCTAATCGGCGATTCTAGTTCAGTTTTCTACTCGAGCGTATATAGAATTCTCTGTTACATCACGTCGTCAGATATATTTAAACACCCCGGCATGAACTCGATTATGCGCGCGTAAGAAAATAGAGCAATACGATGGGTGCGGTTCGCTCGACTATGGGAGCGTGACGCGTACACCACTGCTTTACAGTGAACGACCAACTCGGTCGCTTTAAACATTGTCCGCAATTGACCGGTATCGTTTTCCCACGGAGTGAAAAAAGGTTACAAACGGCGGAGCTTGTTTCCTTTGAAGAATTTAACGTCGTCGGTGTGTTGCGCACCTACGATTGATCCGTAAAGCGCGCTTGTTTTTATTATTTTCAATTGGGGGGTTTAACAATCATTCTTTACTCCCGGCGAAACACACACACCGTGTCAAAGTTTTTATTTATCCTCTCCGTGTCGTTTTACCTTTACCTCGTAAATATGTCCCATTCCTCGGTTTTTCTTTTTTTTTTTTTTTTTTTTTTCGTACATATATAGCGTTAATCGACGCGCGCGACACATTTCTTTAAAATCAAGTTTTTCCGGAGCGTGTATACGCGCGAACATACACTCGAGCACCTCCCCCCCCGTAGAGGACTAAAATTTCATAACGCGCCGACCCGAGACGTAAAAGCTTATAAGCGGATGTAAGAATCGCCCGACCAACATTTATACGACGCCAACGGGGGCGTATAACACTCACGCGAATTATACGCGGCGATACAGTTTTAACCGATTTGACGAAACCTCGGTTTTAAATGAGAAGACATAGACGCGTTTTCTCGTCTTGTTTTACGACGGCGGGCGCAACGACGTCGGATGTTTTTGCGAGCATAAACGCATTCACGAATTTCGGAAATTGGTCCGCACCAAGCGAACATTAAAACTCTCTCCATAAACGAGCTCTCTCTCTCTCTCTTTTTCAGAGCGAATCTCTCTCTTCTCCGGCCGGAAATCGATTCTCCTCTCGTTCTCATCCGGCGTCCTATCTTCCTCGACGCTTCTAAATTTTTATATCGCGCGCGGTTGGTAGTAACCTGATTAAACGCTCCATATAATTTAACGGCGGTGAAATAATCTATCTCCCTCGGTCGCAATTGAGTGTTAAAACGCAGAAATGTGAGGTTTGACAAGTGTCATTCTTTCTTTTTATCTCTCTCTCTCTTTCTTTTTGTATTGTCTCGTCAAACCTCTGTTAATTTTAATTTGCATCTATTTTTCACTTGATTTTTTTTCGGAATTTTACTTGTCGAGTATTTTATCAAAGTCGCCGAATCGCACGCGCGTGTGTCACAATTGGAAGCGACCGAGAGGTAACGCGATTACAAACACATTCGACGCTTAGTATTGACGTTTGATGCTCGTAGCTTTTATAAAAAAACTCGAAAGAAATTACGCTGCAAAATAAACACGCCGTTTCGATTGTTCCCCAACAGTTTGCGCATTCAATATATCCCCGCGCGTTTCTAAACAATATTACGTTACAAACGATTTCCGTGTTCGCCGGCGCTCAATAATGCGTTTCGTCTATATGCTTATCGGTTAACAATTTATTCGATCGACTGTCTGAACGCGCGGCAATCTATATTCAGCAATCAATCAAGAAACAAAAGAAGGTATCGGAACGAACCGTCTTGGAGAGGAGGATCGAGCGACCGCTGCGGCGCCGCGACGAGCTGCAAATTGAATACGGCACAACACGGCCGTTAATTCGAATGTAAATTTCATTCGGGAGCGCGATCGCGTCAGGTATGAATCATAAATTTGAATACTATTAATATATCTCGATCGCCTCAAATCGCACACCGTCAAACATAGACGATTCACCGACGATGACACTTTTCTTCCCCCTTAAAGGCGCGATTTTTTTGCTCAAAGGCGTTGCACAGAATGTCATTATAATTACGATTTTAATTTGAAGACTGTGATGAGATGTCCTTTGAAAAAAAAAAGCAAGTATGTTTTGTAAAAAAAAAAAATGAATAATAAATTTAAAATTTAATATAAACTTTCACTCTTTCGGTTTTTGAACAAAGAGAAGAATAGAATAATAAAACTGATTTTTTTTTTGTAAAATTCGCTTTTGTTGACAAGTATTTTGTTTTTATTGAAACGACGTCAATATATGCGTTGTCGAAAATCAAATTGTATATTATACAAAAACCGGCCGGACGAACTTCAATCAATGGATTCATCGTCGCAAAATGACGTCGGATGACGAAGTTTCCGGAAGTGCCGGCGCGTCAGCAGGTTTCGACCGTTTCGTTCGCATTTCCATAGAAACCTGAGTTCGTTCAACACGCCGGAAGTGTCGCGCTTTATCCGGAAGTGTCGCGGCAAGGACGAAACGGCTCGGTCAAACGTCGATGTGAAAAAAAACTTTCCACCCCCGCGCGCTCATCCTCGTCCGATACTCGTTGAAAATTGAAAAAACAAATAAATAAATAAATAAACAAACAAAGAAATATAAAGCCATGCGTTGTCGTCGTCGACGATCCGACGTGAGAGCATCGACGAGAATCCCCGCGATTTTTCGCCGTCATTTGCGTAAGTTTATCGCGGCCTTTGTTGGTCCGAAGGATCATTCTTCAAAATTATCAGGCGAAGGGAAGCGGCGCGCGCAAACGCTGTATGGTGCACCGTCGACAATATTTCGCGTTGACAGTCCTGGTCACGGTACAGCGAGGGCAAAACCAAAAAAGAGAGCGAGACGGGAAAGAGAACGAGAGAGAGACAGAGAGAGAGGAAAAGAGAAACAGAGAGAGGAAGGGAGAGAGGGGGAATTCATGACACAAATGCAAACGGATTTATTGCGCACGTAGGGACTATGATAGAGTGCACTTTAAATCCTGTCCTAAATCGAATGCACGGACAACACACGCGAAGGTGGTGCCGTCGACCTAAAAGCGTGATTGCGACTGCACTACGAAATACTTGTACAGCGAGAAACCGGAGTTGGAAAAATTTCAGCGATGTATATAGTATATAGTTTTAGTTTTTAACTTCCAAGAAACACATTTGATCAAACGGCTCGGCAAAACAAATTGCGAAGAAGCTTCGTATCTCTATATTTATCAGCTTTAACTTACTTGTGCGAAATATAAAAATAGCGGGGGAGATCTTTGTCTCTTTTGCTTTATTCCTCATATACTGTCCGTGACGTTTTCATGTTTACAATCTAAATAAGTGATATCCCGTGGTGTGACAGCACGGTGACAGAAAGGAAGAAACACAACGTCAAGAATTACATTATTTATGTTACGTTATTTCCATGACACACATTTCGAAACGCGAGGGCCATTTTCAGCCATTGTAAGAAATAAGGAGAGGAGAGGAGAGAAGAAGAAATGAGGGGAGAGAAGAGAGAGAGAGAAACATCAAAGAAAAATCTCCCAAAAAAACACATATAGACAGCAAAATTTTATTAGAAATCGTCTAACTTCGTCGCTTTCGTTAAACTGTCATGAATGTCCAACGCTTCGATGGCGTCGCTTATATTTTTATATGTGTTTTATACTTTTATATCGATGTGTCAACAATAAAAATAGCAACTACAATATAAAAGCGTAAGCGTTGCTTTTAAATCGTTTGAACATTCGATATCACGACTTTTGTGTATTTTTATATATTTTCTTTCCCCGAATTGATACCGATTAATTGAAAAACAGCTTTGCCTGTACATCATGCTCCTCAACGTGCGCCGTTATTGGCAACAAATCATTTAAATATGTATAAATACCGAATTGCGAACACTTGCAAAACCTTTTGTGTCATCGTCTACAGACAAAAAAGTATACCGGACATGTGTGTGTCACTTGCTAGACGGATGACCGAATTTTACGTGTATTTATTTGATTTTCATAAATTTCACTTTTAAATGACGAAGAATTTCAACTTGTTCATAATGTTAAAATTCTTTAGCCACGCCAAAGCAAATGGCTTGCAATTTTTTTTATTCCGCATTTTACGAACGCGTTGAAATATAAATGTAAAGAATTAGAGAAATAATGTATAGTTGAAAAAAAAAAAAAAATCTTCCACGCAGACGCGATCGATCTGCGATACTTGAGAGAAATTTTAAATCATCGCGAACGGTAGTCGAACAGGCGCAGCGCGAGAAAGTAGAAGAGAGAAAGAGTATAGTCAGACAGAGCGTTGGCAGAAGGACTACGCCCAGACCCTCTCTCCGCCCCTTTGAAAGCACTCCGACGTTTTCGCACGACTCCGTAGGAGCATTCGGGTGGCTTTTCCTGGAGAAAAGTTCGGGGAAAAGAGGCAATTTATCCTTCGCTTCGAGTAAGGACGCGGGCGTCGCGGCGAAATAGCCTCGGCTTGTATTTAACTAGAGGGGCTGAGCTCGATCGATCGATCGTTCATTTTTTTTCACGCGAGTTGCTCGCGAAGTCGCTAAGTAAGTGAAACATACAGAGATCTCGTCTGGCGTTCCAATTGAAATCAGAAGAGCGTTAAATAATTGATAATCGAGTTATAACCTGACCGCAAAGCGGTTCTCTTTCAAGACGTGTGTGACGTGTTTTTGAATCTTAACGGGGGATAAAAATACGTAAAAAGAACGCGGCTTAAAATGGCACCGATTAAAATAATAATGATTTACGCTAACCTTGTTTGGTCAAATGTTCCGAAAGCAGTTTCTTCGAAGTATTTGAGGAACGCCAGACGTTCCGAAAGATTTTTTTCTTTAAAGAAATTTTTCTTTCAAGATAGAAAATGTCGAAAAATATCAAAACGTTAAAGTTTAAATTGCAAAATAGTTTTGCGAGTTATGAAAATCTAGTTAGTGTCCACAATTTTTCCCCGACATAAAATTCAAAGATTTCTCAAGCGTTAAATATTAAACTCAATATTGACAAAGACAATATAAAAAAACATCTTGAAGCAAATCTTTTTTTAAAATACGTCTGGAGAAAAAATGTTGGAAAAATTTAAAAACAAGTTCGCTATAACAAATTGGCAAATATAAATCTTACTCCTCTATTGTTTCATTATATTGTTGTTAAAACTGATAAATTGACAAATATAAATATCACTGTTATTTAATATTTTGAATGATTGTTTTAGAGTTCCTCAAATTAACTAAATATCCAATAAACAATACTCGAAGTGTTACTTGACAGTTATTGAACCCTTCTAATCAATAACCCGAAAATATACACAGAAAACCGAAAAAAAACCAGAGTTAAGTAGTTATGGTCAGCGTCAAGTCGGACGCGTTCTCGCGCGTAGCAAAAAGGGCAACGTACGCAACCGCCGCGACCGGCCATTTCCAAGTCGCGCGACCCTATACGAAGGGAGACGGGCGGTTAATAAAAAGTATACTCACGTTGCTATCCCGGCGGGTGGGCACATTGCCCGCGGGCGTCGATGAGGAGTAACGCTGAAGGACGAGCTACCGTATCCCGGGCGTCCTATGCACCGAACACGAGGACTTGGCGCGCCGTGCCGATTTACCCGCAGCAGTCCCCAGTCCTCGCCGCGTGGACGTAGCGCACCCGCACATATCCCCGACGTGGTCGTCGTTGTTGTTGTTGTTATTGTTGTTGTCCTCGTCCGCGCCGCCGTCGTCGTCGTCGTCGTTGTCGTCCTCGTCGCCGTCGCGTACGTCGTTTAACAACTGTCGTTTGACGCGCGCGCCCTTGTCAACCGGGCAACGGTCTCCGACTAAGTCACCCGGCGGTCGACCGCACTGCGGGTACGCGCGTAGGCAAACGGCCGGCCGGCCGGCAGCAGTAACCCGTAACACGAGGGATCGGTAGACGGCGCACCCACCACACCAGAGCACCCACCAGACGCACAACCGATGGATATATATAGCCCCGAGAGGAAGAGATCCGGACGGCAACACAACAGCACTGCTTTCTAACAATTGTGGAGGAGACACGCGACCGTTGCCTCCGCTACCAGGGCTTCGACGGCCCGAGGAACGAGGAACTTCCGGGGGCAGCGACAACAGCGGGGACGAGCGCAACTGCCATCTTCAACATCGTCGTCAACGTCGCCAGGACCATCGACATTGTCGTCAGCAGCGGCATCTTGCTCAGCGCGGGCGTCGTTATCTTCGTCGTCGTCATCATCATCGTCGTCGGATTCTTGCTCGGCAGCTGCGTGTTCCTCGTGCTGGCAATCTTACTCGCAGCGATCATCGGCATCACGATAGTCGGGCTCGCGCGCGACCTCCTCGGTCCCTTCGTCATGCTCGTTGGACGAGATATCCGTAACGCGGGCCAGATTGCCATACCCCACGTAATCCAGCGGCTCCTGCCAGCCGCCAGGTCGACGACTGCGGACTGCTACGGCCTCCTGGTGCTGCTGCGCCGATGATCGCTTGTTCCACCCGACAGTCCGATCCGACAACCACCACCGGCACTAACACTACCGTACTACGATCGGTCGTGCCGATCGCGCGCACGCCGACGACGACTCCCTTCCGCCGCCACCAACCCCGTCCCTCGATTCTTCTCGTTCTAACCGCCCTCGACGGCGGATTCCAGTTATCTGCGAGCGACGATGCGGCACACGCGGCAGCCCGCATAAGCGGCGGCCGCCTCTTTCACGAGGCCGACGACGATCATTCACCTAGAGAGCACCCACCACTACACCACTACCACCACTACAACCATCACCACTGGCCACCGCCACCCTGAAGCCACGCTGACCTCCTACGGACTTTCGTTCTCCTCGACACACCTTTCTCTCCTGTCTACTCTCTCTCTCTCTCTCTCTCTATTTTCACCCTCTCTCTGTTTCGTTTTTATCCACCTTTTATCTGCCTATCTCGTCTCGTTCCTTCTCTCGCTCAGCTTGCGTAATCCGATCATTTATCCGATTAAACGAAACGCCACTAATCTGCCTCTACGTAGCAACTTGGTGAACATCGGATATCGCTCGATCTCTTCTTTCATGATTCCGAATGTTGTTTCGAACCCTCCGCTCGCTGCGAACTTGCACGAGCCACCGCCGCGCTCAGCTTACATCGCCTCCCGCGGCTTCTCTTGCCTGGCTTGACATACGGCGCAACCACTATTTTCCACCCGCGGAGAGTCGTTTTGGTTTCCACGCTTTTCTCTCCAGTTTCACCGCAACTCTACTACCTCTCGTTTCTTCCCTTCCTTCGATACCGTTGCGTCTATGTTGCGTCCCGTGTAACTATGCGTGTGCGTGATTGCATGCGTGTGTCTGTGTGTACGTTTCACTCAGTCAGTCACTCTTCCGGTGCGCGCGTTCTCTCCCGATCCTTGCACCGCTGCGGATCCTGCACCAGGCGGACGTATCGGTGCAGCACAGGCAGGCACTCCCAGAACGTGTCTCTCTCTCTGGCAATGTTCCGACCGAGCAACCCACCTTAGCACTGACGCTCTGCCCGTTTCGGGGGGTGTTGTGGCGAGAGCTGTGCGCGCCTCTCTCTCTCTCTTCTTTTCTCCTTCTCTCTCACCCTCTCTCTCGGCGGATCTCTCTCTTACTAGCTCTTCTACTGCCCGTCGGACATCCTCTCTCGCTTCCGTCACCGTTCTCTCTTTCTTGCCTCTCTCTCTCTCTCTCTCTTCCTCTCTCGCTTCTGGCCTATGCCGCCTCGTTCTCTACGCTTAGAATCTCTCTCCGCTTAGAGCCCCGCCGCACAGCCACCCTGCGCCCCGGGAGCCAATACCAACCCATGTGTAAGCCTCGACGCGAGATGTCGGCGATGACTTGCGAAGTCGACCGAACCTAGCCGAGCCGCGCCACCCCCGTCCGTCTCTCTTCGTCTCGGCACAGCAAACGAGAGAGACAGAGAGAGAGAGAGAGAGAGAGAGAGAGAAAGAGAAAAAGAGAGAGATCCGCCGATCGCCCTACCACGCAGGTGCCGCCCCTGAAAGCTCGCCAAGCCCGCAAAACACGACGCGCTGCCATGTGGCAGCACCGACAGGACCGGCTACGGGAACGCTCGAGATGCACCGAGCTTGCACGATTCGCCCTCGATGTAACGCGAGACCATGTGGAAACCTCGAGGCGGTGACGCGCCGACAGGGACGTACGCCCGCCCGTGCCACTTTCATCATCCCTTGCATCTTGCCGCAATAAATACAAGATCGCGTTCGCGCATATCGCGAGATCGCGTATCCTTCTTTTTAGGCGTCGTCGATCAGGTTTGTGATGTAATGACGCTCGCGCAATCATCATCAACCCCCCCGAACTTGAAAGTAGCCCCCCCGTTTCGACATCGACGCGTTAGCCGACCACTTCATTCCGTTTCTTCATCGCGTTTGTTTAATTCTACGTGATCTCAATGCCGAATCTCCGCTTTAAGGAAAAAAAAAACGCTTTAGACGAGGAAAAAAGTGTCGGGGGCGAGAAAATAAGTTTATTTATTTATAACACGCGAAACAAACTCTTTCTAATTGGAAAAAGAAAATTTGTTCTCGCAATTATCCGGAATATTTGTTGTCCAAAGTTTTTATTTCATATAAATTTCTTTTGTTGCTATTTATGTGTAAATAATAATAAACTCGAAAGATCGTGTTTATTAATCGAGCGAATTTATTAAGAAATAACGTTCAATTGAGATCACGCCGCTGTTTCTTGCGGCGTGTTTCCGCGTGAAATTATTGCCGTCAAATGCCGTGCGATGCGAAACGGTTGCAACAATTCAACGAGCGAACGGAATCTCACTCGCGTAACATTTTGCTTCACGCAGGATCCGAGAGGTTCCATTACTTGATTACTGGCTTTTCGTCGCTCGCTCGTGTATGTTTTCACGGCGAAAATAGCGCGACTCTTCAATCTCTTAAACAGAAGAGAATTCTCGAATTGCACATTCCCGATGAAAGATCCCGCCAGTCGATAAGCCCCCCACCCCCCCCCCGACTGTTGGAACTTTTGCTCCAAGCCGCGGCGGTATTACGAAATAAAATCCTTTGTGCACAGTCGAGGCACGAAAAGTAGTAGTACCGCCGTATATTAATCCTCCCTTCCCGTTCACCCCTATGCGTTGCGCGCGGATCAGAAACAGGAAATTTCCAGATATACGCTGCTCGGCCGCGCCACGCCATTGTTGATACCAACTCATCAAAGTGACGGGAATTCAGAGAGATGATTAATGAGACGATTATACGTCAAAAAGTTGTTCACGCAGCGTTACCGTTCTCAGTGGAAAAGGCGGATATTCACGTACGGCACTGAACACGAGATTTGCCGAGAATCGGCGAGCCGCCGTGTCTCTCCTTCTCTCTCTCTCTCTCTTTCTCTCCCCTTCTCTCTTCGTTTCTCTGTGTGTTCAGCAACCCTGTCTCCCTCCTGTCTTCTCCACCGTTGTTCTCTCTCCACGAGGTATCCCAGTCGATACTGACACTGGCGGTGCGAGGTCGACTCGTCAGAGGGTGCTGAACGGAGTGCAGAAATGGAGAAGAGACGCGGGGGATGCTGCGAAAAAAAAAAAAAAGAGAAGGCGTCCCACGTTCTCCCTCTCCCTCTCTTCGCTCTCTGCACTCTCGTGTGTATGCATTTCGTCCGTCTTTCTCTGTCAATCTATCCATCCGCCACCCCGCCGCTCTTTGTCTGTCCTGTTGCTGGGTCCGCGCGAAACGGACGCCTCATCCGATACGGATGTATCGAACATAACTTCGCGCTCTTCATCTTCCATCCGCTTCGTAGTGTTCCATTTGCCGTATATTACGTCGCGTGTGTATATTTTAGAACACGACGCGACATATCCTCGTTTAATTCAACAATTATATTTACGAATGTTTGTTGATAGAACCCAAATTGCTATCTTCCCACGAAAGTTATTATTACGCTTGATACAAATGCGCGCACGGTCACGCCTTCCTTCATCCCCTATTCTTACTGGCATTTTATATCAGAATCACTTCGCACATCCGAACGTATTGAACGTGCATTCGCGCCATTTCTTTGACCCGTATTCCCCGTGCAGACGCTAAATGCGGCTGCGGTATTTTAAGACTTATTTATACGTGCAATATGAATAATATTAGATCTAAAAATGTGCGCGAGAGAAATAAGCTATTCCTCATCAGTTCTACCTATTGAAAAAGATAAATGCAAATAATAAAAGTAAAAGTAAACGAAAATGAAAATATTGTTTCCCCATTTTTGTTGCACACAGTTCATTATTCATGCTTACACACAACTCGAAAAAAAGAGAAAAAGAGAGAGAGAGAGAGAGAGAGAGAGAGAGAGAGAGGAAAATACATATCAAATAAAATTTATTGTATGTAAAATAAAACTTGTAAAAAAAAAACTTTCAAACGGTTATTAATATTCATATGTTGTGTTAAATGGAATATGTGTTAACAATTTTCAGAGAGATAAGTAGATATATATCTGTCAATATATGCCTACAATTGGAGAGAAAAGATGAAAATTTATAAAAAAAAAAAAAAAAAAGTTTCGTAAAGAGATATAGAAACACATTTTCCGATATTTGAAAAAAAAAAAAAAAAAAAAGATTCATAAAGATATATAGAAGCGTTTCCCGATATCTCAAATGGTTTCGAAAATATTCTGCTCAATATTCCTTTCGCGTTTTATCGCGAATATGAAAGTCTTTTTACTAAACGTATGTGTCCACACACACACACACACACACACACACACACGTACGTGCTTTATATCGTATATAATACAAATATCACACATAAATAATCCAATGAAAACTCGTAATTTATAAACAATCGCGTTAGAAATTACAAAAGCGCGTCTCGCGTTAGATCGTAACGTTTAATCGTAATAATATCGCGTGTAAGCGAGATTTTAATTTGATTGTCAATCGCGGCGGCGCGACGTTAATCGGAACAGAGAGAATATTTCGAATTATAGCGAAAACATATCGGCCGCGCATCGAACTGCGCAAGACAACCTCAGATATGTAACAATCTGCAGCCGGTTTCATGGGGTATGTGTGAGGCATTTCCGGTAGCTGGTATCCACACGGGATTCCCCAAAGTAACCGGTATGCGTGAAGTTCTTGTTTCGCGGCACAGACAGTAGAATTCCTCGAGGGCCCGCGCGATCTGTGTGTTGCCTTTGCACGACACACAGATGCACGACCCTTTCCTCCCCTTTCGTTTCGACCCGCCGCACCCCTTCCCCTCTTTCCTCATCCCCCTCCGATCGGGGGTGCTTATACTCACGAAAATTCGATGGCATCCGGAACGGTCGGCCAAAACCAATGAATGTTCGCGCGCGCGAAAGAGACACGAATGAAACATTACATAGATCAGCGATATCAATAATTCATGCGCCAATGAGACGCGGGCGGCCGAGCGTGTAGAATTCGCGGTCAAAGCCCGGGTGGTGGTTATACGACCGCGCGCTCATCGCGAGAAAGAGAGACGAAATCTTTTCGCGCGCGCGGAACGAAACGATCCGTTGGATTTCGGGCTCTCATTGCAACCAATAAGAAACTTCAGACACCCTCGTTAACCCTCTTTTTGTTTTGACGACAAGTTGAGATACAGAGAAAATCCTCTTTTATTAAGTTTTAACGGACACGCGTTACTTTTACGATGCGCGCGGACCCGGCGTGGTGCATTGCGCCGTGTGATATGGTGCATTGCACGCGAAATGCGGTCGTCTCTCGCGACGTATACGCAAAACGTACACAATCTCGCGCCGACCCGCCGCGAGATGTAGATTCACACTGTAAAGTGTCTGTAAAGTCGGACTTAACTCTATAAATCGCACGGAAAATTATATCGCGCGCGTTTGTAGAATATTTTTAAATTATATACTCGTTATTTCGTCATTCCTTTTTTTTCTCCATATATGAAGATAATTTTACAACGACGCGATAAAGTTTTGCTTTCGCTTATCATTTTATGGCGTGCTTTCTATAATGTGTGTGTTTGTGTACATGTGCGCGTGCGTGGTAATTAAATTCTCAAAACTGCCATTCTCGCACAAAGACCGACACGTGTTCTTTAATTGCTTGTTTTTTTTTTTTGTTTTTTTTTAATAAATCTCATTGCGGTGTTACTTTCGTTTCTCCATTGTTGTCAAATAATTTTAACAAAATTATTAATGATGATTCCGCGAAACAAAGCAACGTTGTCGGCTCGTGAGCGCGAAAGTGGAAGCAATCCGGGAATAGCCCGGCGCGTGCCGAGCACTAGACGGTATTTCCCTAAGGTATTCTCAATCCGGGGAGATAGATAGACCAGATCGGAGTATCGACATTTTCGATAGATTTGTTCACACACTCAATTATTCTAATCGAAAACATAAAATGCGAAAACCATCCGGTGCAATACAGAGAGATACACACACAGCCAATATCTCTTTACGCGTCAAAGTATACAATTTTTATATACTGCAGTACACCGAAAAAATTGTATTCTTGTTTTGAGGATATATATATCTCACTTAATTTAAATATATTTTATACTAAAATAGGCGCCAAGAAGAGTTTCTTATTTTAAGAGGAAAATCCTCTAATAGTAATATCGATAAGAATATATACTGATTAGAATATAAAAAGCCTCTATAGAAAAACATATATATCTCACTATCGAAAAAGACTATATTCTTAAATAAAGAATATATTCTTAATTTCAGAAAAATATCATCTAAAATATTTAAGAAGATTTTTTAAGTATAAAAAATCTTCTACTTACGAGAATATAATTTTTTCGGTGTACAAGAATGAAGAAAGGAATCAATAATTTTTTTTATACAATAAAAATATTGACTCGACGAGCGACGCCGTCAGTTGTGAGAATTCAATAAAAATTCTATACACTGCAATTTTGTTTCATAACAATAAGACTTCACAATTAAAACACAATAGTTGTGTTAACTGACTGTAATTTGAAATGCGAATGAGCATTACATTGATTATGAAATATAGATTCGCTATATAATGGCTATCGCGGTTTCGGTATGGCGACACGGGATCATGGTGCCATAAGCGTTATCGAGTTTCCTCATCGGGCTTCGCTGAATGGGGCTGTTTCCTCATCGAGCTACGTCGAAAATAAATCACCGACCGCATCGGGCGACTCAACGTCATAACGTTCTGCCGTTCATGTGTTTCGCGCGCGAAGATAACACTGCTCTTCGGCTTTTCATGCCTTAGCAATTCCGTTCGAGTATCACGTTAATGGCGCTAATGGCGGAGATACAATTCAACGTTGTGCAATTAAACGTTCTCTCTTGAAAAAAAAAACAAAAAAAAAGAAATGCAATTATCCATGACATGCCATTCGCTTCTTCATAAGTCAAAGAAGTTTTGCCCCCCGATATCTTTCCACGTTTATCGGTTTGTCTTACATCTCGTTATTTTTTTTTTTTTTTTTGTCTGCTAATCGATTCTCGTCTGTCTTCTTAAAATTTTTACAACTTCTGTCAATCTCGCAAAGTCCCGAAACACAAAGAAGATGTATCGCCTCGATATATCGCGTCGTGACAGAAAAGAAAAATTGATCGAAGATATTTTTTTAACTGCAAAGATCAAAAAACTTAATTTTTCTAACAAAGTTAATCTTCTCGTCCTATTTCATCAAATTATATGCGAGATATGTTCGGTTTATTATTAATTAAGAAGACAATAATTGCTTTACTTCTTGTCGGAATTTTATATATATTTAAAATAATGATAATAATAATATGCAGAAGAGTCATTTTCTTCAGTAGTAGAATTTCAGATTATTGGTTCGCGAGAAAATTGTTCGACAACTACAAATATAGCTACAAAAGCTAATTATCAAATCTAGCGCACGCCGCGCGCGTTTATCATCTCAAAGTATTTCCACTTCGTCAGCTTTCGCGCGGAGACATTTTAAGAAGATGTCACTCGCGCTTCTCCCGAATTTTCTCAAGCAGATATCATCCCCAATCTGTCTGCAAACCCGTTCCGCCATCTATAATGATGTTTCCTCGAGCGTCAGTCTCTCTCAAGAGGAAACGTCGCGCTTTAATGTCGCTGAAAGATCAGAACTAGGGCGAATGATGTCGCCGACAGACGGACCGGGACGACACCCTTGGGAAGACGCGGAAAGATAGAACAGACAGGTCGACTGGTCTCTTGATACCAGTGGAAGAAGAACGCATCGGTTGTTTACCGCAAAATCATTTCTCTCGGACTTAATGAAAAGAAAGTTTTCTCGAAGTCCTCGAGGAAATATAATTGTTTGTTGCGCGGTTAATAATTGCATCGACGTGTGACGGTCTTACGTATGTATGTAAAGTAACGCGTTAAATGTACATATAAAATAAAATAAAATAGAAATAAAGAATTAGAAATAAAATAATTAGATTTAAAATAATTAGAAATAAAATTATTTCTCATTTTATTCTATTCTGAAATTAAATAGCGTCAGTTATTAAACTTTTAGCTGTCACGTGTGCGTTTATGAAGATGCCGACCTGGAGGCCCAAAAATAAACTATTTTAAAAGAAGACAAAAGTGTCGAGGTGGCTGCTTTCCTTCAAGCATTTCGAACGGGAGGTGGATCCCGCAATACCGGATAGTGCGAGACATAATACTCGTGATGTCTGCACGGCGTGTCGCTAGAATAAAGTTGAAGAAGGTGTAGTCGCGGCGAGCGTCTTGGAAAATAGCGGTGGTTGTTGGCCTGCTTTTGACGACGCCGGCAGCGGTTAAATAGTCAATGCGAAGGCGTAAGCCTTGGCCGAAACTATGCGACTGCTCGCAATAAAAACGCGAGAGCAACTGCACTTACGTTTCTTCTCCTCCGTGCATTCCGACTTTATACGAGCAGTTTCGTAGTATCTTGAAAAATAAATATTTCGAGTACCTCCTTTGTAAACTCGGTCTCGAGAAGAAACAATCTTTGACGAAATTTTGATTCAGAAAAGAGAATACGCTGCAAGAAATACCGCGTGTAAAAATTATACAAGCGACGTCAAAACAATCACAAGCTATTTTTTTTGTTTTATTAAAAAAATAGAACAACGTTACACTCTCGAGCCACAACGAGAGTTCGACGTTCTTACGCGAGAAAAGGAACAGGCCAGCGTGCGTGGTACACACGATGTGCATGTGAAACGGAGAAGGGTGCGAAAAGGTGCACCCATTCTCTCTAACACACGTGCTGCACAATAATCAGCCGAGCATGAGACGTGACGACGTTGCACCTTCTAAACACCGCTCGTGCACGTATATGGCAACGTGCGGGCGTCCCGAAAGGGGTTGCCATAATTCACCGAGAGCGCGCAAACACTCATTTAAACTCTAGCACCGCTCCGGCTATTATCTTGGGGTTAAAGGTGGACCCCTGAAGAGAGCGGACAGTGCGAACGGCAAATACGAACAGTCGGTGGAATGGAGATAGAGCGGAGATCCCGCGCGACTACCGACTACTGTTCGGGGGTAGGGGGAGGGGGGGCACAGGGGGAATTTAACAGCAAACTGTAATGAGGTTTTGGCTTATCTTGGCGGCCCTGAAAGTTTTCTTTGCGCGGGGCAGCAGCACGGGGCCACAGAAACAGCGGGTCACACACACGAGGGGCGAAAGATCGCCCGATGCGTATAAAGTCACCATTAATTATCGCCACGTCCTGAGGAGCACGTTTCCCTCCGAACGTCTCTCTTAGTCAGCGATTACGTCCAGATTGTACGACCGACTTTCTTCACTACTCTCCCATCTCGAAGCGTATCTCATCATCCGCTTGCGCAATTTCGTCCCGTTCTATCTTCGTGTTCCCGGATGCCGGAAATTTCAAACACGCCCGGTACAACTTTCGCTCGTGATTAAGAAAGATCGCTTCTGTCTGCCGTCGGATTCCAGCCATCGGATCTGATTAATAATTTGCGGCGTGATACAGAATAAGAATGACAGAGAGAGAGAGAGAGAGAAAGAGAGAGAGGATGTGATCCTATACGTACTCTACGGAAATAGTTTGCTGAACGGACTAACTGTCTTCCGATACACGGTCGCGGAAGAACAAAACCGATCGTCCCTGTGTCGTCGGAAACTTCAAATATGCTCGACCAACTTTCCCGCAATTAGGAAGTAGACCGAGTAAATGGCGTAGTTTAGGATGGAAGTGATACTGATAACTTTCCCGGGTTCGAAACATACTGACGTACAATAGTGCCTTTTCGAAGGGTAAATATAGGCAGCTTCTCTCTCTCTCTCTCTCTCTCTCTCTCTCTCTGATTGGTTAGAAAAACGGATTTATATTTGCGTGATTATTATGTAACTCAAGCGCGATAATGAGTCTCTGAGTAAATATTCTGCTCAGCAATCTATCATTGATCTCATTATTGTCCCAACAAAGGATTTATTATTATTATATGTAATAGATTTTCTTTTTACGATATTATCTGGTTTTCAATAATTATTTCATTATGTTTTTATTACAAGTAAATTTAATCTTTTTTTTTTTTTTGTAAAACTTATTATCGTAAATATATCTATGTGTTATTCCCTTCCTTGAACTTACGAGATACGAAGCACGTATGCACAACGTACAATTACGCGTTAGAGGAATTTAATGCCAACTGTATACAAGAATTGCTGGTTTTCTCGCGAAAGTCTTGCTAGCCAGAGCGAGACGAAGACCAGAAAGGAAACGCGGAAAAACAGTCACGTTTATCATGGAGCGGAGTAGTGTGAGGCAAACAGAGCATAAGTGTAGGGGAATGGCCCCTACGCATAAGAATAAAGCGCTATAATGTACGGACTTAAATGTCTCACTCCTGCCATAAAGAAAAATGTTAAATGGCTGCATTGCAGCTTCATGCACTCTATGGCAAGCACAATGACTTCATTATGTTCCATAGAAATACATACATTTTTGTGTAAAGAGTTAGAGTATTTATATTAGTCTCAAGTGCATTAACAATTTAATCGTATTTTTGAAAAATAATTTCAAAAACACGAAAAAAAGAGACAAAATTTTTTCCAAAGTTTAATCTGTCGCGATAATCTAGTTCCGAAATGTATTTTTTGTTATCTCACACTTTAGCTGCTTAATTATTCAACGTTAGATTGATAAAGGATGCAAAATATATTGAAGAAATTATCTCACTACGAGATAGTTACTTATTTTTTTTTTTTTCTATTCTCTCATAAAAACCGAAAGAAGTTGAAGGAATAAAATGTGGCGCTCCTGCGCCACATAACGACGTTTCATCGTGAATTTTCTATTAGAAAATAACATGAATATGTAAAAAGAGAGTTGCAAGAGAGATCCGGTCCGAAAGGGCGTAACACTTTCTCAGCGAAAGGGACGACGAGATCGTCGCCCGGCTGACATGTGTACCACCTTTCTCCGCCGCTGTGCGAAGCGCGGCGTGGCACAGTAGAATACCGCGAGTTTGCGCAACGCCGAACTCTCGCATCGCGCAGAGGACGTAGCCGGCCATGCTAGTACATGCGCAATGATGTATTGATCCTGCATCTTTAAGATACCATCATCTCCAGTGGTCCGGCGGCTGTACACAAAGTCATTTCTGTTCGGCGTTTTTCCGGTATATATTTCGCGAAACGGAACGATTCGCGCGAGTATCGAAAACCGGACCGGAGGTGTTTCCACGCATTCTCGATTGAAAGGAGTGCGTGATAATCGCGGCAAATTATTATGATATACACGAAGAGCACTGGATAAAAAACGCTATTTAGCAACGAGGAACCCCCAAAAAAACTCAAGTAAAAACGCAAGTATGATTTAACTATCTTTTCGTGCTTATCTTACATTCCGGTTTCAATGACGATAATTATCCACTTGGTAAACGAAACGTAGTAAAGAATTATTCGGCGAAACAAAAACGACGAGCACCAGTAAAAGTAAGTTACAATTAGAATAACTGGAAATGGATTTAAAAATCGTACTTCTTTTGTTCGCGATACATAAATTAACGTAGCAAGTCAGAATAGCAGAAAATGATCGAGCTTCCGAGAAATGTACCTCGTGTTAAAAATTTTCTTCCCGACAGGCTGACAATTTTATTATTTCAAAAATCGAATGTTTTAATACGAGAAATTTTCATTAATTGAAACGCTATTCTTTCGCAAAACTTAACATGGGAAATTGGCCACTTGAGATGCAACAGGTTCATAATTCTACAACTAACAACTCTCGGCAAAGCTCACTTAAGCTATCGACGTAATATTATAAGAACTAGTTAAATTACATTGAAATCCCAGTGGATAAAAAAAAAAAAAAAGAAATAAGTTGAGTAAAAATTTTGAAACCATCAAAATTGAAAATAATAAAAAGTTGTATCGTAATAAATCTTTGTAATAAATAGAAGAAACTAAATAAAAGACTCAATGCGTTACCTATAACTATATAGTACACGATTTCAATTTTTTTATGTATAGTCTGTACTAATTATTTCTTTAAATAACGATGTTTCATACAGGATGCTTTCGATGTTGCCCGCTTAAGTACACGGTGATAAAAATGTTACCTGCTTTAATTATCTTGATTCTTTCGGTGCAAATCTCCTACAGCAATCCCGACGCGAAGAGACTTTATGACGATCTACTCTCAAATTATAATCGTCTGATTCGACCTGTGTTCAACAATACCGACACGGTCGTTGTGAAATTGGGTCTCCGTCTCTCGCAGTTGATAGATCTTGTACGTGATCTTGTAGAAAAAAATATTTTTTAGTTAACGATGAAGCGCGTAAAGTTCTCTCCTTTTCTGAAAGAAGTCTTATTTGCAGAATTTAAAAGATCAGATTCTTACGACGAACGTTTGGTTGGAGCACGTAAGTATTTTGTTCAAGCAAACTAAAATTAAAAACAAATTATGAAATAATTTTGTATGCTATAGGATTTTAGTTCTTATTAGTTTTGGAATCATCGACAAAATCAATTTTCAGGAATGGCAGGATCATAAGTTTCAGTGGGATCCGACGGAATATGGAGGTGTCACTGAACTCTACGTGCCCAGCGAGCATATATGGCTGCCCGATATCGTGCTTTACAACAAGTACGTGATGCTACGCTAATATCTGTTTTTGCTCTTATAATTATAAAACACATGTATAATAAGCGCATATTATCACCAAAAAAATTGTATTCTTGTTTTGAGAATATATCCCACTTACTTTAAGTATATTTTATACTAAAATAGGCGCCAAGAAGAGTTTCTTATTTTAAGAGGAAAATCCTCTAAATAGTAATATTGATAAGAATATATACTGATTAGAATATAAAAAGCCTCCATAGAAAAACATATATATCTCACTATCGAAAAAGACTATATTTCTTAAATAAAGAATATATTCTTAAATAAAGAATATATTCTTAAATAAAGAATATATTCTTAATTTCAGAAGAATATCATCTAAAATCTTTAAGAAGATTTTTTAAGTATAAAATCTTCTGCTTATAAGAATATAATTTTTTCGGTGATGTACCATAAAATGCATTTATTAGACGTGAGTCCTAACATTTTTGTGATCAGAAATTACGTGATACAATTGTATTAGAAAGCGACAAAGTATATAAACCTTTGAAATAAAAAGCGTTATTTATAGTGCGGACGGAGAATACGGCGTAACAACAATGACCAAGGCTGTTCTGCATTACACCGGCAGAGTCGTTTGGACTCCTCCGGCAATTTTCAAATCTTCCTGCGAAATAGACGTTAGATACTTTCCTTTCGACCAACAAATTTGTTTCATGAAATTCGGCTCATGGACGTACGACGGTTTTCAAGTAAGTGATGTATAATCTAATGTGTCTCTTTTGAGATATATAACAAGTAACTTTTTTATACGAATAAAGATAAAAACTAATTATAAATTCAATGTTTAATGCGATAGCTGTGTGTTTATGTGAAATGTATTCTTCAGATCGACTTGAAGCACATTAATCAAAATGTAAGCGACAAGGTCGACGTGGGTATTGACCTGCGAGAATATTATCTCAGTGTTGAATGGGATATAATGGACGTACCCGCGGAACGTCACAGGAAATATTATCCATGCTGTCTCGAGCCGTATCCTGACATATTTTTTAATATAACTTTGCGTCGAAAGACATTGTTCTACACGGTGAATCTCATAGTTCCGTGCGTCAGTATTTCTTATCTGTCGGTGTTGGCGTTTTACCTGCCGGCCGATTCAGGAGAAAAGATCGCGCTTTGCATCAACATTCTACTATCTCAAACTATGTTCTTTCTGTTGATATCGGAGATTATACCATCAACGTCGTTAGCGTTGCCGTTACTTGGCAAGTATCTACTTTTCACGATGGTTCTAGTCGGACTGTCGGTTGTGGCTACGATAGCTATCCTAAACTTACATTACCGCAAACCGAGCACTCACAAAATGAGTCCTTGGTTGAGAAAGTTTTTCATCAGACGATTACCAAAATTACTTCTGATGCGAGTACCCGAGGATCTCCTAATCGATCTCGCTGCTCATAAAATTAGCACAAGAAAGTCGCAAAAAAAGAGCAAGTTCGATGCCGCTATCGCTGCCGCGTCGTCGTCAATACTGTCTTCTCCGGATTCTGCCCGACATCAACAAATCGATGGTATAATTTTCACACTCTACAAAATAATTGTTATCAACGCGGATGTGAAGCACTGATAAAGTAATATAAAAATTCTCTCTCGACAATTTAGGTTGCAACGGTTTGTACAGAACAACTGCCCAGAATCGATTTCTTAGCAGATTAGTTTACAACGGTCTTCCAACTGTCATGTCCGATTTGGATGAGTCACTGAGCGATGTAACTCCAAAAAAGAAATATCCTTTCGAGCTGGAAAAAGCTATACACAATATAATGTTCATCAAGCATCACATACAGCGTCAAGACGAATATAACGCGGTAAGCAATTTAATACGGCATGCTTATTTAAATAAACAATATCTTTTTCAATACTTATCTACGCGCATATGCACGCGTTTTATCTCTGTACGGCTCTATAGAAGGGCTAAAATGGACATTTGCCTTTTTCTTATATATTGTTAGGAGGATCAAGATTGGGCCTTTGTCGCCATGGTTCTCGACCGTCTTTTTCTGTGGATATTTTCAATAGCCTCTATAGCCGGAACCTTCATGATCTTGTGCGAAGCCCCGGCTCTTTATGACGACACAAAACCGATTGATGTGGTATACTCCAAAGTTGCTCAACAACAATTCCGACTGCATGGATTTGGTCCGGACATTCCGGAGAACAATACAACAGATCTGTAGATCGTCTTCTTACTCCGAAGTGATAAGACATAATAAAAATGACTCTATTACAATCTCTCTTTGAGAAATATTTCAGATTTTTCTTTTGAATGTCTTTCAGACGATCTTTCTAGATGATTTTTTGAATAAACTTTTTAATATACATATGCATGTTTCTTCTAGAATAGTTATTACTCAATGGGGGTAAGAGATCTCGCTAGACCCGTAAAAAACATCTATGTATTTCTACTTATTATGATAATCGTACAAAGAAATGCAGCGAGCATATCTTTTCGACAAATAACACAAAGTTTTGATAATTATCAAGATAAGAGTGGCAATTTTGAATAACATCTCCTAGACAGATCTAATCAAATTACAAAATATATCAACATGTGTCATTCCAGTTTTTATCTCCCTTACACGTTTGTTCCGATGAGATGAAATTTTGACTCAAACAACGACTTGAATAGATCTGCTTTAGAGATGTTCAAAGTCTGTCCTCTTATCGAGAAGTTTCCGCAGTTTTAGGAACTGATTAAATATAGATTGTTAATGTAATTATACAAGGAAATGAAACAATTTGCTGTGATTTTCCTTATGTAACAAATAAGTGATGATTTGCAACGTACTTATATTCACGAAAAACATTTTCCTTGTATGTATATCGTATACGCGAATAGCGCATCAATGTTTTTTGAAAATTAATTAACGTTCATAATATGTAACAATGAAACTTGTGATACACACTTATATATAAAATTGTAAAATTGTTTGTAAAATGTTTGGTAACGTTGTGCGCGCGCATGTGTGTGACTAACACGGATGCATTAACAATAGTAGTTTGTTCACTACATTACAACACAGTAGTTTATATATTCAAACTACATTACGACTACATCAAATTAACTATAAGAACGTTTTATGCTTCAATTATTGTCTCTTTGACGATTCATATATATATATATCATAAATTTCTCTATAAACTCTTTCATCACATATCTGTATGAAGCTTGTTGTTTGTTGATATACTTTTTTGTACGAAGTGGAAACATTTATGTTTCTTCTCGTACATTCCGATTTTATAGGAGCAGTTTCATATAGTGTTAACAAAAAAATAAAGATTTCAAATCAAATCTATCTTTTAAATTCGATTTCACAAATTCCTTCTTCTTAATGATCGATTTAGAAAACAAAATATTATGTAACAATTACGTGTAAGATAGAAATTACGATGTTATCACGACGTGTGGATATCGTTTTCTTTTTTTTTTTGTTTTTTTTTTTTTTTTAAGCGATGTGCATAGCACAATTCTGCGAGTTTGCGTAAGGCGGAGCTTTCACACCGCGCAGGAATCGAGCCGGCGGCGTTGCCAGTACATGCGCAATATAGTATATATCGATCTTTGAGATATCATCATCTCCATTGGTCCAGCGAGTGTTCACAAAGAGTCTCATTTTTGTTTGGTGCTTTTTCGTAAACGAGATGTTTCACACGGGTGCGGCAATCGGAAATGTTTGTATACATATCCGATTGAAAAGTGCGTGATAATCGCGGCAGACTTTGATACGTAGAAAAAAACTTTGGGTTTGGTTTTTGGATGCTCACGCGCTGTAAGCGTCAGTCTATCTTTGTTTTGCATTTGATGAGCAATGAAGATGGACTGACGATTAAACCGCGTAAACGCCCGGATCGAAACCAGTCGAGGAACACGGGATAAAAATTGATGTTTTATACAGAATGTTTTCGATAATTCCTATTTAACCAAACGACATCAAAATGTTATCCGCTTTAATTGTGCTGATTCTTTCGGTGAGAATTTGCTACGGCAATCCAGACGCGAAGAGACTTTACGACGATCTGCTCTCAAATTATAATCGTCTAATTCGGCCTGTATCTAACAACACCGATACCGTTGTTGTGAAACTGGGTCTTCGTCTCTCGCAGTTAATAGATCTTGTACGTGATATAAGATATAATACATAATTTATAACAGCAAAAATATATGCGCGGAGTTTTTTTTTCTGATAAAATCCTGTTGTTTGCAGAATTTGAAAGATCAAATTCTTACAACGAACGTTTGGTTGGAGCACGTAAGTATTTTATGAAAACAAATAAACGTTATAGTTGCTACATAGAATTCGCTTTTGTATCATTGACGTTTTTGACAAAAAAATTATAAGCAAATTAATTTCAGGAATGGGAAGATCACAAGTTTCAGTGGGATCCGACGGAATATGGAGGTGTCACTGAACTCTACGTGCCCAGCGAGCATATATGGCTGCCTGATATTGTGCTTTATAACAAGTACGTGATGCTACGCTAATGTTTTTTTTTTTTTTTTGCTCTTATGATTACAAAACATATATAATATTTCGTATACCATAAAAGCATTATTAGACGAAATTATGTAATATAAATTGTATGGAAAGCTATAAAGCATACCAACCCTCCAAATGAAAAACATTATTTTCAGTGCGGACGGAGAATACGGCGTAACAACAATGACCAAGGCTGTTCTGCATTACACCGGCAGAGTCGTTTGGACTCCTCCGGCAATTTTCAAATCTTCCTGCGAAATAGACGTTAGATACTTTCCTTTTGATCAACAAATTTGTTTCATGAAATTCGGCTCGTGGACGTACGACGGCTTTCAAGTAAGTGGTGTAATCGAATATTTTTGAGATGTAATCTTTGATATTTGAAATGTATTCTTCAGATTGACTTAAAACACATTAATCAAAATGTAAGCGACAAGGTCGACGTGGGTATTGACCTGCGAGAATATTATCTCAGTGTTGAATGGGATATAATGGACGTACCCGCGGAACGTCATAAGAAGTATTACCCATGCTGTCTCGAGCCGTATCCTGACATATTTTTTAATATAACTTTGCGTCGAAAGACATTGTTCTACACGGTGAATCTCATAGTGCCGTGCGTCAGTATTTCTTATCTGTCGGTGTTGGCGTTTTACCTGCCGGCCGATTCAGGAGAAAAGATCGCGCTCTGCATCAACATTCTACTGTCACAGACTATGTTCTTCTTGCTAATATCTGAAATTATACCGTCCACGTCGCTAGCGTTGCCTTTACTTGGCAAGTATCTACTTTTCACGATGGGTCTAGTCGGACTTTCGGTCGTGATAACAATAATTATTCTAAACATACATTATCGTAAACCGAGCACTCACAAGATGAGTCCTTGGTTGAGAAAGTTTTTCATCAGACGATTACCGAAACTGCTTCTGATGCGAGTGCCTGAAGATCTACTCAATGATCTTGCTGCTCATAAAATCGGTAAAAGAAAGTCTAAAAAAAAGAGCAAATTTGAGGCTGCTGTTTCAGCCGCGACACGATCGTCATCAATAGTGTCTTCACCAGATTCCGCCCGACAACGAATTGATGGTAGACTCAGAATATTACAAATTATATTTAAAAAATAAAACTCATAAACAAAGCATTGATAAAATGATAGTATAAAAATGATCTTTGATGACTTTTTAGGTTGCAACGGTTTGTACAGAACCACTGCCCAAAATCGATTTTTAGTTGGTAGTTTAGGATATAACGGACTTCCAACAGTTATGTCGGATCTAGACGAGTCCTTAAGCGATATAACCCCGAAAAAGAAATATCCTTTCGAGCTGGAAAAAGCCATACACAATATAATGTTCATCAAGCATCACATACAACGTCAAGACGAATACAACGCGGTAAACAACATTTTATATATAATACTATAATAAAGAAAGAAAACAAAACTCAAGAAAGAAATCATTAAAAGTATTTCAAAGAGCATGTCATGGTAAAAATAAATCTTGCGTATACATAGTTTTAAGAAATAATGCAATGCAATAGAAAAACATTTGTTTAGGTCATATTTTGTTAAAATCGTATAGATGCATAAAGTTATAAATAATATATCTCTCTTTAAATAATTTATATAAAAGTATACATTATATTATATATAATATATAATATATATAATATATCTTTTTTGTAAGGATATATATATTATATATTATATATAATTATATATATAATATATATAATA
>NW_018020733.1:321000-328069 GCF_002006095.1 Pseudomyrmex gracilis
CTTTATTTTTTTCTAACTTATAAACTTAAATGCAATTTAAACTAATCAATGAATATAAATTGGTCTTGAATATTACTAATCTTATTACTAATTGTTAAATTGCAATTTCTTTTCTTCTTATATAATTACAGGAAGATCAAGATTGGGGCTTTGTCGCGATGGTTCTCGACCGTCTATTTCTGTGGCTCTTTTCGATAGCCTCCATAGTTGGAACTTTCATAATTCTATGCGAAGCTCCGGCACTCTATGACGATACCAAACCGATAGACGTAGATTACTCTCAAGTTGCTCAGCAACAATTCCGGTCGCATGAAGGTTTTAATTCGGATATGTAAACGTGTGTTATACGTACTATATACGGGTAAAACGCCGAGAGGTGTTCGTAGAAAACTTTATGTGATTCAAAATTATACTCCCGAAAAGCATACTGTACTTGTACTTATAACTGTACGCAAATGGTACACCAATTGCTTTTTGAAAATACAAAAGTACTGATGTTTAATATGTAACGATGAAAGTGTAGTTTATATATTTATATAGATTTGTAAACCTTTGGTAAAACGTGTGTGTTGGTTACATATAAGAAGCAATAACAATCTTATTCGTACACCAAACTAACTGTATGTAAAAAGAAGTTTTATGCTTTTTAATTATTATAAATTCTTAAGCTTCAATATATTCTGTATGCATTAAAACAACATAAATAAAACTTCTCCTTCAGTTCCAGATATCGGTTTCTGAAATCCATCCAAAAAAGTTTTAAACCAGTGTCTCTACCAGATATTAATTTAACGCGACATCTCTCTCTGAAAATCATGAATAGAACCTTAGATAACGAAATCGTTGACAGTGTCCTTTGTTCAATAGCGTTGCGAAGTTTGACTTTCGAAATTTTTAAAGACACGTGACTAAAGTGCAGTCACGTAGAGAGAGAGAGTTTTTATCACGCGTTGTTTTTCCTTTTCTCTCTGTCACATGACGTTACTTTAGTCACGTGTCTTTAAAACCGTAAATAAAGTAAGATCACTGACTACGCTAAGGTCACTAACCTTAGTCGCGTGACTACGGTAAGGTCACTGACCTTGGTCAAGTGACTATGGTAAAGTCACCGATCTTTGTAAGAGTCATTGACTTTTACAAAAAAGGTCAATGATTTTAATTAAGTTTCGTGTTCGTTGTATGTGTTTAAATAAAAAGACAGGGAGAAGACAATAACGAGCCTGGCATTGAAAAGTTAAATTAAAAGTTTGTTTTTTTCTCTCTCTTTTTCTGTAAACACAAAACTATATCTCAATTCCTAAATAGTGAAAATAGTGAAAAATACAATTGCTAGGCCAATATTTTAATTGACAATATTTGGTTTATAAGGATTAATAATAGGAAAGAATAAAACACAGAGCTATGTGTGCGTAAATATAGTTTTTACGTTATAAATGTTTACAAAAACTCGTATAGCACATATTACTTACATAAAATAAACGCAAAATTGATAAAATAAAATACATTCCAACACAGACTAGCTTAAGTTTTTTGAAATGCCTGATACAAGTCTCTCATTGCAAAATATACTCTTTTGTGCAAGAATTATGCTGCCCTAAATAAAATTCTTCTTACGTTCTGATTAACTGCCAAAAACATAATCAGTTAAATATAAGATTATTCACAACTCTAAAATATCTTTTATTTTATATCTAAGTTTCTTAGTAGTCTTAACTTATCTGTAATTGCAGTAGAGATTTTGCAGTTGGCTTATTGCTGAACACTTAATTAAATGCGCTCTATCGACACAATCATATAAATGGAGCTAAAATAAAATATGTAAAAAATGCATTTTGTGACATTAAAAAAACTTTATATTGAGCAATGTTTTTTTCAAATAGCAAAATATTGCTCATTGTAATATTCATATAATTTTGTAACAGTCTAATGACTATTTTTCTAACTTCATAAATATTCGCAAATATGCAAATTTAAATATCAGAGTAATATTAAATCTAATACTGTTTAGACATCAGGAGTGGTTTACAATTTTAAACTTCAAAAAATTGAACTAAGAACTATATCTTAAATGTATAAATGACAAATGAAAGTAATTGAGAAACATTTATCTCTTACATGTCTCTTGAGCTCTTGATTCACGAGTCGTAAGATATTCTCTGTCCCGCTATCTAAAACGCTGTCTAGTCAATATGTATCACGCACGTTTTAACAAACATGAATAATATTAATAATATATATGTGTAATGTATATTTATGTATATACGTGTATACTTATGTATATACATGTATATATATGAATATGTATTATGTATATGTATATATGTATATACACAGAGATGTGTATACATGTGTATATACACATCTCTCTCGAGACTTACCTTACTTATGTAAGGTACAACATATGTATAACATTACTCAGCAATTTTTCTGTTATTATTAATGTGTGATAATAAATCGAGTAACTCTTTATGGAACTGCACAACTTCTTAATCTATTGGAATGCTGCAAGTTATATACAAGCATATGTATCTTCGAGATCAATTTTTCCATGTGCCAATATAATTTTTGCAGTTTGGACAGAAATGATGTGTCGTCATACAGGCAGTCATACAGTACGGTAGGCATGAACACAGGAAGCATCTGAAAAGAGAAATCATCGAATTTCCCGATTATAACACAGAGCGAACTATAAACAATTTTGTTTATTTAAATTTAAATTAACAAACAAAGCTAACGCGCGTCATATGTATAACTTCAAATTTGTTAATATGTATAAAATTATTTTGTCAGAAATTACATATAGCAACCATTAATTTATACTCTCAAACAATAATTTCATATTTTTATAGTCGATAACAATGTTCGAAAGTATAAAGTTTTATAAAAAAAAAAAAAAAAAAAACAACAAAGTATAGTGAGTAAATATAAATTCAGACGCACCAAATGGAGGAACAAAAGCCTCGTTAAATAATTGATATAAAAAAGAGAGAGCGCAAGAAAGAAAAATTATTTAAAAATAATAAAGAATTTGCTATTCACCCAAATATGCACATCAGGAAGCAACAAATGTGAGCACACAGCTTATGATCCGATATCGTGCTAGTTTTGATATCGACATGACACGAGGGACAAGTCATTTTCACGGCATGCGGCCCTAGAGTATACGTTAAATGTTGATGAATAACCCGTACTTCCGGATGAGGTACAGAATTTGGATCAGCATTAAAATGTGGCTGTGATTGTGCTGATTGGCTCGATGATGGATACACCGGCGCTGATATTACTGTTTGATTTGCTGATTGATTATCTGAAATTGCATATATTATATGACATTATTCTTATTTTCTGTCTTAAAAAAACCTTGATTAATAAAAATTTATATCTGTAAAACAAATAAATAAAAAATACAAAATAAATACAGTAGGTATCAATATACATATATAAAGTATTACAAATAAAATAAAATATAAAGATTGACTATAAAATAAAAATGATATAAAATTTCAAATAAGTTTTGCTTTTGTACAATTTGTACTTTGTACACATATCACATACATGGAATCGGCATTTGTACAGGAGGAAGTCCTATAGGATAAGGTGCAGGACCAACTGGAGGATGCACAGGTGGTCCTGCATTAGCTATAGCTTCTTCATAAGATGGAGGAGCTGTTGGTAAAGGAGCTGTTGGTTGAACATTAGGCCCCTCAAAGTTTGGTTTCTCCATTTTTTTTCTGCAAAAAATAAAATGATTTTTTTTTTAAAGTAATCAAATACAAACGACCGAAAAGTTTAATTATGTGAAAATGTTTTTTCAAATAATATTTATTATTTTTATATTTAGCTTATCATTGTAAATTAAGTCAATATTCAAATTAAACACATTGCAAATTATATTTATACGTGTATAAATGTAGGAACTCCCGAGTATTACACATTTTCTGTAATTTTAGTCACTTTTTTGAGAATATTTTATACATCTTGGCATACTTATAAAAACAAAAATCACAATTTTATATTGTTTTAAAACAAAGTTTTACATAATAACGCATAAAATAAATATAATGAAAGTAATTATCTCGATACAAACACTTCGCGTCATACAGTTCGAAAAAAATGCGCTAGTCATAACATTTAAATGTAAATATCGAACAACCGCCTACGTGCTCGCGCGAGTAGAAAGTTGAGCGGATATTAAGTAATCGAGACGCGATGAGTATTTTTTATAGCAGAGCCGTACACGCAACGATCGGAACCTTTCATTTTTTTTTACATCAACTTTTTATTGTTCTTTTGCACTTGTACAAGAAACACGTAATCGGGAAAGAAACACAAATACGAATGTTTTGATTAAACTTGCTTACAATCCTTATATATTCACAATTATCAGTTAATTCCTATTAAGCATAGTCACATTATGAAGTCGTAAACACACTCGTGACATATTACTAGCAGTTTCATTCGAACTACAAAAAAACGAAAGACAAAAAAACAGAATATATCAAACCGAGTCACCTGATTTGCTCTTAGCGAGCGTATTTTTCGATCGCACAACGTGCGTTAATTTAATTTTGTGGCAACAAATAAAGACATTACAATGTTTGTTTTACAGAATAGATAAAAAAAAACAAAAACCCCGGTTTAACCAAACTTAATCAACAACAATTAGGCTGAACATTCCGAGCGTAACAATCTCGCAACGGCTAATTAATTACAATTGACACACAATCGACCAATTAATCTTGATCGAAGATAATAAAATTGACAACACAATACTCAAAATGGACTTACCGTGTTTTGTGACCGTTGAATTTAGGCTTGCAATGGTTGCCGAATTACGGCTTATCCCTGGGTTCTTTCCATTCCTTGTCGAACGGCAACAAGCGACACAACAAAATCGCGAAATCAACGCGTCAGAAAAAAAAAAAAAACTTTGTACGACAAACGCGATACGTGTTTTTGCGCGACGTGTTTCTCGCGTGCTAAAGATTGCGAAAAAAAAGAAAGAATCAGGAAGAGACACGCAACAGAGAGAACAGAACGAAACCCGCACCCGCGCACGACGCCTGGCCACGAAACAAAAGGATCGTCAAGGATAGGAACTCTGGATGTCACCGATCAAAACGTTCACATGACCTCTGTTGACATATCACGCATCCGATAAAGGTTGCTTCGCGAGGCGGCGCTACAAATGATTCACACCATCATTCTATCTTCGTTCTATGTTCGATGACAAATGGACTAACTTTGCTTCGCAAAGCATTTGGAGCGCTATGCTGACCGCAATCTAATTGGATAAAAACCGTGTTGGCGCCATACTTAAAATTGCTCAATATGTGTATTTTCATATATATATAAATTTTCATCGATATTACAAATTATAAACGTTCATCCGATATAATAGTTTTTAATTTGAAACACGGTTTTCTCATCATCTAAATCAGTCCACATGTGATTGCTATACAAATAGAAATTTGTTACTTTGAAATGTAATTGCTGGAAAAACAAATTAGACTAGAGTTACTTACACACAGCTGTGATATATACAGAGATTACATTAAGTTTTATTTAGCATAAATATTAAATATTTCGTATTCTTGCTCTGCTTGTTCTTCGTTCCGCTGCTTGTACTGGCGAGTATATTAAACGCATCAGCGTGCAATCAGCTTCCAAAAGAGTTATTTCTGTATCGGCACCTAAGAACTTGGAAGAGAGCTCTAACTCCTTTATTCTCAGATTAACCGTAGCTCTTCTCACATAATATCTAAAACAATAAAAAGAATAAAAAATGATACTTGATAATAATGAAGATATTTAGACGGATAAAATGTTAAAATTAAAAAAAAAGCCAAGTATTTTGATACACACTGTCCGTTTTTTGCAGGTTTTTTGCAAACACAATAAAATTTCCATCCAAAATCAATGTACAAATCATCACCAACCACGTGAAATATCTTGCCAGTTACTAGCTTTCCTTCGGGATCTCCCAACTAAAAATAAAACAAATATATTACAAATTTAACATGAAAAATTAAACAGAGTTGAGCATGATTTGGTATGAATAAATGAAACATCCTTACGTCAATAAATTTGGAATTACGAAGCAAGGAAGCAAACGTTTGAGGTGCTTCCTGAGGTTGTTTGTCATCAAGATGCGTAAATTTTTCATAACTTTGTGCAAAACCACTCCGCTTTGGCTCGATTTTCGATGTTTCCGCCTTTACTTCATTTTCAATCTTGTCAGATTCTGCATTTGACGAATCTTTAGTTTCTACTTCTGAATTTTTGTCGGAACTGAGATATCTCGCATTGCTCTCAACAAAGTTCGTTCTCAGACCATTGAGAGGTCGTAATTGTGTCAATATTCTTTTAAAACTGTATATTTTGTTCATGATAGCGACGAAATTCTTTTTTTTTTGTGTTAGCCTGCACTATTTTCTTTTTTTTTTTTTTTTTGTTTAATGTGCTATACAGTTTGCGTTCAGACTCTCGGCATTGCACTATGTATTTTTAATGATTTTTAGGTTAGAATAAAATAAAGGTTATGAGAAATTTGTTGTGTTCCTGCTGGTACTGCGCCAAATAATTCAGACTAGTCGTCTACAATAAGAATTTAAGACTTAAGCTTTAAGAAGGTATAAGCAGAGAGAAGCCTGAGAGCGGCCAGGTCCATAAGAGAATGTGTAATCACTTTTTCGCCCCGTAAACTAGCGCATGTCCACGGGTGGTACACATTGGAACCACGCAGCCAGTCCACGAGCGACATGTCGGTATGTCCACAGCGCGTGCGGTTCTATTCTATTATACTTACTTATTACTTTCTCTTTGTCTTACTTTAAAAAAATATATATGTATAAAATAATACTTTCAGAACAAATACTTTGTCATTCTCTATCTTTTTTTATAGATATTCTTTGCCTCGAGTATTCCCGTAGACATTCCCGACAAATCTGTATCGATGTCGTTTTATTTCGAGGCGAATTACGGATTGCCAAGCGAATGGAATTCCACTTACTACTATTACAACGGAAGTTATTTCGAAAAACGAAGTCTCAGTCGTCAACTGATATAC
>NW_018020733.1:328819-338319 GCF_002006095.1 Pseudomyrmex gracilis
GTCGTTGGAAACTATGTAAACGCTGAAAACGAGCTGAAATCGAGCGAAGGTACCAGGGAAGTATGTCTTGCGAGTAGGTATACGCGCCAGCTCCTGGGCGTGTACATAGCACGCTTGACCCCACCCCGCGCGCGGCAGCCATTACGGAGCACGCGCGTCGGCCATTATGGAGCGCTCGCGCCTCAGCCAATCACCGCGCGACTCACGGAGCGCAGNAGGTGTTGGGGGGACGCGTAGCCTCGCCCACAGATACCTCTCGCATTACCTCTTCGCACAACATGTGTTCCTAATACTTTCAGCGATTTTTCGAGGCTTTCAGAGGACGCGCAACTCACCTTACTCGCTCAATTCTCTTGCTATTTCTCTCTCTCTTGCTTAATTCTCTTACATTNTTTCAATAATTTGTCAATCTTTAAACAATAATTTATAAATTTATTATAAATATACGTATGTATATAAAACATACTATTTATTATTAAGGATTAATAGATGTATGTGTATATACAACGTACACGTAAAAATAAACAGTTATGATAATGTAAGTAATCAATTTTGATGCATATAAATTTATAAATTATATATGCATAATTATATATGCGATATAACTTATAAATTATATATGCGTAATTATATGTATTAGCGATATAACTTATAAATTATACATGTGTAACAGTAAAATGTATAAGTAATTATCATATTTTGTATATTGAGAAACAATAGAAAAAGTAACAATAAATTAGATTGAGTTTGCAATGTGGTTTCCAGCACCAAGGATTTTATTATTCTGTTATTATTACATAATATTGAAAATGTTTCCATTATTTTAAGTTGTTTGAGAGTCCTGGGCACACATACTGTATGAATTTATAACAGAAGTTTATATACAAATACATAAACTTTATATATCTTTTTGATAAATATATATTACATATATAGTTATTTTATGTTTATTAAATATCCTTGTGTCTATAAAATGTTACTATTAATGATTAAACTTTTGCAAGTATAACTTCAAATATACCACAAATGACACACAACTTAATATACAAAAACCAAAACAAATATCTTTTACAAATTATTCTAATTATAAACTTAAAGCAAATTATAGATAGAAAAGCTATACATTTTATCACCTGCAAAATATATAACACAAACAAATTACGTATTTGTGTTACTACCGGGAATTTTTTCTTGGCTGTCGATACACTTTAAACATGTGCACTTAAAAAATATGTGCACGTAACAATTCAGCCTTTAATTATTTCAATTCAATAAAATCTTACGTATATAACATATACATTGCGACGTTAGTAACCATTCTCACAATCGGTCTCTTTTTTTAAAGTGACCATTTAAACTCGTGCACATAGCACAGAATAGAACCGCACGCTGTGGACATAGCGCACCGACATGTCGTTCGTGGACTGGCTGCGTAGTTCCAATGTATACCACCCGTGGACATGCGCTAGTTTACGGGGCGGAAAAGTGATTACACATTCTCTTATGGACCTGGCCGCTCTCAGGCTTTTCTCTGCTTATACCTTCTTAAAGCTTAAGTCTTAAATTCTTATTGTAAACGACGCCTTAAAGTAAAAGAAAAAATTCCTGCTGGTATTGTATCATGTGTGAAAATGTGACAAGAAACTTTTGATTTTGCAGTAGTTATTTAGAATCTTGATAAATCTTTCTTGGTAGAGTAATTATAAATAATTCTCATTACCCTGTCTAAATTGATTGTTACGGTTGCACTCACTAGATCAAAACACAAGGTTATGTGTATTCGTGAAATGTTTCAGATTATCCTGAAGAGACAAAGTGTAAGAAATAATTGCAACAATATGTTGTCACATCCCACAATATTTAATATTACAAGAAACATTTCTACATCAAGCTCTATGAATCAGATAATAAAAATGTCTCGATTAAGAGTGGTGGATAACAGTGAAATTGGAAAAAAAGCTATGATGGAAGGTAAACCACCGAAGTGCATACATGTCTATAATAAAAGAGGAGTTGGCATGATAGGTAAGATAAGTTAAAAGTTTTATGCAAAAAAAAAAAAACTATTTCCTTTTTGTATAGAAATTATCTCTCTCAAATGTGATATTATAATTGTTTAGGTGACAAAGTTTTAGTTGCAATAAAAGGTGAGAAGAAAAAGGGCATATTAGTTGGATTGAAAAAGCCTCAGAATCCTAAAGTTCCTAAGTTCGACAGCAACAATTTAGTGCTCATAGATGACAATGGGACACCTTTAGGTACAAGAATACAAGTGCCCATCCCACATATACTCAGAACAATATTGAAAGAGAAAACTCATAGTAAAGGAGCAGATTATACCAAACTACTAGCAATTGCATCCAGATATGTGTAATATATCTTATGTGTATATACAAGAAATTAAAGAACGTATCTCACAAAATGTGAAATAAAGTATTATTTAAAGCAAATCACAAACAATTTTCGAACAATATGTATAATTGTCAAAAACTTAATATTAGGTGCGAATATTGGTATATTTCTATTTTTTTTGTTTTACACTTGAAGGGATTTATTTTATCAGAAAGTTAGAAAGTCTGAAAGAAAAGTCAGATTTTAATATTTTTGGTATTATATATACACAATATTGGTAAAGTATTTTAAACGACGCGCCGAGCCGAAACGGTAGTGTTAAGCCTATTCTACATTAATCACAAGCGCAAACGCAAGGTATAGATCTTGTAAAATTGACCAATCAAGCTGGTCAATTGGCTGATTTGATCAATACGTTTAGTCAATTCTACCAGACCTGTTCCTTGCGTTTGCGCTTGCGATCAATGTAGAACAGGCTTTAAGCAGGATATACCCCTAATCGCTTTCAGACTTTTCTCTGATAATAGTGCAAAAAGAGAACTTGACGAGATTACTTACCCCTTGAATTATGTGAGTTACTTGACTGTTGCGAAACTCTATTGTAAATTTGGACTTTCTCTGGTATGTTACTCTGCGTGTTCAAACATGAATCAATATCTAGAATCATATATGTTTTCTGTAATTTTGCAAATTTTGATAGTTTTAATAGTTTTAGTTGTGTATTATCTTTTTCTAATATTATGTTGTTAGATCTTATTTTAGTATTATCATATATTGTTAAATTAAACATGAAAACGCGTTTTTGACAGTTAACTACAGTTACACGAAGAAGAAAAGAAAAACATGCTGAAGGTCGCATGTTTGAAGCAACAATATTCAAAATAATCAACAGTGTTATACGAAAAGTGAACGGAATTAGAACTGTTTTCTCAATTTGCAAGTATAGAAGAATTTATTAAAATGCGTAACGGAAAGTTTTTATAAAATACACATAAAGAAATAATATATAAATATATCGTAAATAAACATGTTAGAAAAAACCTTGAATATGTGAGAAAATAAAAGCGCATACGTAATGTATTAATATTGCATACATATTTTTTGCATAGAGTGTGTGTGTTATATTAATTTACATATAATTTACATATAATAAGAACATTTCGGTGCGTTTCTATAAATTGAAACAATGTCAAGAACAGAATCACACAATAATAAAGAAGCTGTAGAAGAAGAAGTAATCGCGGCGATGCGGGAACACGGTAAGTAATTATACAAAGTTGTGTTTTATATAATTTATTTGTTTTATATAAAAATTAACTTTCAAAGTGTATAACCGCATATTTAATACAACAAACTCGTTTGGTTTTTCATAAGGATTAGTTCGATCCGACTTAATTTAAACTAAAACTTAATTTATAGTTAGAGTGTGTATTTATATAAATACGTGTAATAACTTGTTGCTCAGTGTTAAATATCGCGCACGTATCTTTTGAAAATTGAAAATATGCAACATATTTTTTCCCAAAATAATCCCAACAACTAACTGGTCTGTTGGAAGGATATAGTTTAAACGCCGTAAATAATTATGACGAGAATTTGCTGCATATAAGCGCAGCGAACGGTTGCTCTAGGATCATAAATGAAATCTTGAGTCGACAAGAAAACTGCCGTGTCATTGACAGAAAAAATAAATTCGGTTGGACTCCGCTAATGCAAGCAATTCGTAATGGGAATATCGAAAGTGTGAAATTACTCTTAGAGAAGAAGGCCAGTGTTGACGAAGTGACTTATCTTGGTAAATAAAGCAAATCACATGCGGTTAAATAAAGTTATGTGTGTGTATGTAAAGGAAATGTCAACATTTTGTTTTTCACGTACACAGGTATGTCTGTCCTTGGATTAGCTGCTGCGATTAGCAAGGAAATGTTTGAAATAGTGTATAACGCTTGTCCGGACGCGTTAGCAAACGCAGGTAGCGACGATATTACTCCATTATGTGTGGCTGCTATGAAGAATGACAAAAAGTTGTTTTTTCAATTGATGGATTTAGGGATACCACTTGGAATTACTAGTGAGATGATTATTTTGGTGCTTAAAATATTTGAACATTTTTAGCAAAATAATGTGATTGTAAATCCACGTACTGAATGCAGATGAGTACACTCGCATCATGATGAGGCTTTCAACGGAACAGGAAATAAGCGCTCTAGTGGAGGGACATTTATCTATGGACGATTATTGGAACGATATATCGGATAATATCCAAGTGATGAGCGATCAAGACGTCGTTGACAAGACTGAAGATCCAATTTTCAAAATTGAAAAGCATAAAAAGCGAGATCTAAATCTGAACTTATTATCCATGCCTAACGAGTCCAACAAAGGTTTAATATCACCGAATTTGACATATCACACCGTGCCATCTCCGGATATTGTTTGTTTTACGGATATTGATCTCACAAAGAAAGCGAATATATTTTTTCAAGATAAAAATTTAAGCAAAGAAACTTCGGAAAGTGATTCGCAGAAGTGTCTTGCGACGGACGAGTATAAACTTAAATTACTTCCGATCAATGTAAAGAGGTGAATTAATTAACAGTAAATAAAATTTAAACAATTGTTTAATCCACGTTTCGAGTATCAATTGAATATTTCTTAAGTATGATATATTTTTGTCAAATATTTTGTGCGCCTAGATCACAATCGGCACGATCCACGGATTACGACAGCAAGACTTTATCATCGCACGATGATCCAAATAATATCACACTTGGGTTCACACCCGAATTCAGTCCTCTCAAATCGCCTCACGTGCCTCCTGATGTCAATGAGGAAAGCGTATTTGGCGATAGCACACCGACACCACCGCGATGCAAAACACCACCAAAAGGAATGCTCTTAAACTGGCAACAGACTAAAATGATCATGATACTTAGATGCTTTGGATTGAGCCAACATATTCCTATATTTCTCGAACAAGAAGTAAGTATTATTTGCACAATGTGTTCGAAGTTGCCAAAAATTATCATAGTTCTTTTCTTTTATGAGTGTGTATCATATTTCTTTACTGTTATAAATTATAATTATTGTTTTCAATTACTTTTTTATTACTTTTTTTTTTATTTTTACTTTTCTCTTTTCTTATTTTACTCCATAGGTGGATATCGATCTATTTCTAGCACTTACGGATCAAGATTTGATAGAAATTGGTATTGAATACGAAGGAGACAGACGCGCTTTATTAGAAGTAATAGAAGAATGTAAACGTCGTAAAGTATATTAATATTTAATTATGTTTAACTCTAAATTATATTGAATACAATTTCTCTATTATATACGTATTTATATCTTTTTAGCACTATTTCGAGTTTTATAATTTATAACTACTGTTTATTTATTTACTCAAATAATTAAATAATTCTATTTGCACACATATATTGTATGAGTTTTTTTTTTTTTTTTATTTCCGTTAATTTTTTTCCTCACTGCAAAGCTGGACTCATTTCTCTCATTCTCTGTACGTAATAGTTTTAATAGTATGGGATAATGATCTGTTTTAGTTTTTTCTTGCGTCAAAAAATTAAATTAATTATTTAATTTTATTGGACAAAAAAGTATTTTTGTATTACCAATAAAGAGCAACTTATAAGATATGAATAATTGTTACGTTAAGAAACAAAAACCATTACCTACTGATATACATATATGTACGTGTATATTAATAATTTTTAAAAATTCTTTAACAGCTTTTCTCTCAAACTTAATTTATCGGATTTCTTTTCTTGTGTGTGTTTTATGTTTGTCACCTCCTTTAACATAATATTAATTTTTACATAAATATTATTGTATGTATATTTATACATATATAATCGTCGTATTTCTATGCACATGCAAATTATATGAAAAATTGTTACATATTTACCACAGATTTGTTTTCGTTTTCTTGTTTCTCTTGATTAAAGTAACATGATTTGGTTTCAGTGTTTTGTACATCTGATTTGCTAAGTACAGTGTTATCTGCGTCGCGTAATACTGTCGAAATTTGATCAGTAATTTTTCTCGGTATAAATTTGCACATTGGACTGTTATTAAAGTCAAAATCATCAATTTCGGCTTCACATATAAGCGAAGACTTCACTAACGATAATCGTGGCTGTTTCGTGGGAATATCGCACGTACTAAACATTAGAGGCGTTACATTGCTCGTTTTTCTCGAATTTGTGCCATATCCTGTGTCAGCGGTTAGCATTTTGTTAGATCTTGGTAACGTTGGTATTGGTGTATAATTAATTGTTTTATTAATCTGATCCTGTCAAGTAAATGTTATGCATCAAAAAAGTGTATAAAGTATTCTTTTTATCATAAAAACTTAAAATATTTCTAATAATATACTTTTTAATAATTTACTTAAAAGAGAAGAGAGAGAGAAAAAAAATATGTATACACAGAATTATATGTAAATAAGACGTTTTCTCACTTCTGGAAATATGTCGAAATGCGACCCGCATAGTTTAACTACATTTCTTTTTAGATCTGTTACGAAGTTGTAAATTAGAGGCACTGGATCCGTTGCAAACGGAAGAACTTTTAAAGGTCCTGAAGTTAAGCATGTCGCAGGATATACAAATATTTGCTTGAAATAAAAAAATTTGACATCATAAAATAATAATCCTTCTTCATATTCAGGCAATGTATAGCCATGCTAAAATAAAACAAATAATTATTTTATGAAATAATTTAAAATTACGAAAATTAATTTATCACAAGTTTTTTATAACAGAAAAGTTAATTCTATTAGAAAGTTTTATAAAAGAGTGTTAACTATGTGATTATACGTTACAAAATGTGATATTAATTTTTTATGATATTAACTGTAGATAATAAATTCGTACTACATTTGTCCAATATTCGCGTAGTTCTTTGTAATTTTTAAACGGATGATTTTCTTGAAGGTTTTTTGATACGCACAATACGTTTGCCATTCTCATACTATAAATAAGTATTTATTTACATGATTAACTGACTGATATAAATTTTCGAGAGTAACAATTTCACGTAGTCATGATAATTTACCTTGGCAAAACATGTACCGGCGGATGTAAATCACCATATTTTAACAACTGTGCTGACTCATGTTTTATAAATGGTATTTTAAGATTTACAGCTTCTAAATAAAGCCGAGATTTATCATCTACAACATTTTTATATTTATTATCTATTGTTTGTCATTGAAGATTGTAAAATAATATTATTTTTCTTAACGCAGTTTAATGTTGTTAAAGTACAACCAGTATAAAACAATTGTAAAACAATTATACAATCATTATAAAACCATTGTAAAACAATTATACCATAGATTTCCTTTATATTCATTTTTATTGCGTTAACATTTTCTGTGGAGCTAAGAAAATTTTGTCCTTTGACAAGATACGATCCAACTTTATTCCACTGTGATGTTAGTTTGCACTCCAAAGTGTAAAGAAGACACATTTTATAAATATAAGTTGGAATCGGGTTTAGCAAATCCATCTATACAAGTTTTACATGATAAACAAATATTAGAGCTTTGTGTTTTCAAAATATACCAATTTGTTTAATCTCCAACAGCATGGATGGAATATCCTATTGAATATTCTCAGGATATTATTTATTAAATGTCTATGAAATATTCTTGTGAGATATCGTGTGTTATGGGATATGTGTGTGTGTGAAATATATTCTATACCACTTGTATATTTCGCATATTGCAATAATTTTGAAAATTGGAGTCTTCAAATATCTCTTTTTCTACGATAATGTACATGATACCGCCAGTTTCACGAATTTTTTGATGACTTGTTATTGGAGCAGCCATTGCCTGAGGCATTTCTCGAATAAATTGTCTAAAAGTAATTATTTCAATATGTAATTGAAATAAAATAATGTATTGTGTATATTACTTATTTTATTTTACAAATTTATTTTAATATTATTTTATTTTATTTGAATTGCGTTTTACATATGTATTATTAATGATCTCTTTCTATAAAACAATGGATTTTTATAATTATGTTTGTATAGTTACCGACACTTGAGCTTGTTTAAACAAAATTCCGAATAAATCAATGTATCGTTTTCGGAATTAATAATGTTGCAAATTGCGCAGCAAAGATCGTGTTTTTGTGGTGTGTTAATAGTAAATACTTTTACTATAGAAACCATGATTACTTTTTTAAAACTTTACATTCAGCAATGTAAGAAAATGAAATAATTCCACGATACAATATGAAGTTTGTTTCGAGTGAGTAACATTTACCGCCAAACTGACGATATACTTTTGGCCTTTGATTGGCTGCATCCAGAAACACAACCGTTCACTAAGCGGCTATTTAGCAATTTATTGTGATTAGTTGGATTTAAAGTAAAAACCACTCACATTCGATTGCTACAAAGCAGCTGTTCTGCTGAACGCAGCTATTGGGTGCGTTCAGACAACTCAACGTTTAAAAGATTATCACTTATGATAGGACTATTTTTCAAAATCTAATGCGGTTCCAAAAGTATGATCCAATCAGAAGTGATTATCTCTCAACCGTTGTGCAACTGTTGAGTTGTGAAAAAAATAAGAAAACCATTGCAACTTTTCGTACAACATAAATGTGATATACCAGAAAAGATGTGATGGTCAAGAAAAGAATCTTATTTTAGCGAGCAACATCAGAATTCGTGGAGTGTGGTCAAATATCATCTCCTTTTACATCATCATTTGCTGCTCTGGTTTATAAATTTTATTTTATTTTCTTAAAAAACTTCAAGCGAACCTCGGCGGCCGGTTGCACGTTAAAACGATGAGGTAAGTACTTATGTTCGATATCAAGAAATATATTTGCGTTGAGATATTATAAAATAAAATTTAAAAATGTGATAATTCGATTCTGTCGAAAAAAATCAGCAAAACATATCTTCAGAACAAATAATTTGTCATTCTCTATCATTTTTTATAGATATTCTTTGCCTCGAGTATTCCCGTAGACATTACCGACAAATCTGTATCGATGTCGTTTTATTTCGAGACGAATTACGGATTGCCAAGCGAATGGAATTCCACTTACTACTATTACAACGGAAGTTATTTCGAAAAACGAAGTCTCAGTCGTCAACTGATATAC
>NW_018020733.1:339454-341585 GCF_002006095.1 Pseudomyrmex gracilis
ATCTTTTACAAATTATTCTAATTATAAACTTAAAGCAAATTATAGATAGAAAAGCTATACATTTTATCACCTGCAAAATATATAACACAAACAAAATTACGTATTTGTGTTACTACCGGGAATTTTTTCTTGGCTGTCGATACACTTTAAACATTCATTTAAAAAATATGTGCACGTAACAATTCAGCCTTTAATTATTTCAATTCGATAAAATCTTACGTATATAACATATACATTGCAACGTTAGTAACCATTCTCACAATCAGTCTCTTTTTTTAACTCTATTAGTCACTCAGTCTCCGTAAACATTTTGTGCTAAAATAAAATAGTAAATGTTTAGAGAAAGTGACCATTTAAACTCGTGCACATAGCACAGAATAGAACCGCACGCTGTGGACATAGCGCACCGACATGTCGCTTGTGGACTGGCTGCGTAGTTCCAATATGTACCATTCGTGGACATGCGCTAGTTTACGGGGCCAAAAAGTGATTACACATTCTCTTATGGACCTGGCCGCTCTCAGGGCGATGTCCCATTGAGCGGAAATCTATAGCGGAACGGAATGTGCGGAACCAGCTCGACCAATCGTAACCANAGAAAAAGCGAAGGAAAGAAAACAGAATGGCTATGATTGGTCGAGCTGGTTCCGCACATTCCGTTCCGCTATANATTTCCGCTCAATGGGACATCGCCCTGACGTAACCGAGACGTACGCCTGCGTGAACGGAACAGCGAAAGGGGAGTGAACATCCGGCATCATTCGATGTTCGTCCATTTCGTTAAAGGTGGTCTAAGAGTCTGTGCGTTGTAATTTAGTTGAGATTGTAAATCGATATTCATCGTTATCTGTGAGCTGTCTGCGAATTATTTTAGTATCAGGTAACCACTTAACAATCGTTTATCTTGCAGAATTATATATTATATACGTGAAACTCTATGTAATTAATCGAGATAAATGCATCTGCCTTTTGAGATCGAGACAACCGAACTTTCATATTCGTTGCTGCTTTGTTTCTCGATATTCGTGGATTATGATTGTAGAATTAGCGAATCTTTAACATTGTTTCCTTGACAATTATACAACTGGAATCTATTGATATTCAGAAATATAACGATTGATTAAAACTTTTTGGTGAATCGATCTCGAAAGGTGAGGACATTTATGTAGGTTACATGTACATTTTACGTGGCGTCGTCCGCCATATTTTAGAAATCAGAGATATACTGTTGAAAAGTATCGTGTTCTCTCTAGGTTTATAATTTGTAAAATTCTTGAATTTCTTAATTATTATAAACATTATATAATATATAGCATGATTATGTGAAGATGGATTTTATATTGAGATATGTAGTACTGTCTAATTAGCAACACAAAAGAGTCTACACAAAGGAGTTATTTTGTTTTTTTCAATATTCAGTGAGAAACAAAGACAAAATAACTTATATCGACTTGTGTCACTAATTAGAAAACACATACATATATGTGTATGTATATACGTAAAAATCATCGAATTTCGTTAATTATTCTTTTTTATTAGAGGCAATTATTGTATGTTAATACATTTTGTCTTATTTCATCATAGCTGTCTATATGTTTGACAAAAATTTTTATATAATTTTATTCTCTCTTACTGGTTAAAAGATAAGTTTAAGAGTGGGAAAGATTGCTCAAGAACAGAAGCTTGAGTGTATGTATATACATTTTTGTCTTAGATTCATCATGCAGATCTTTGTAAAAACTCTTACTGGGAAAACCATCACTTTGGAAGTCGAAGCTTCAGATACCATAGAAAATGTTAAGGCCAAAATTCAGGACAAAGAAGGAATTCCTCCTGATCAGCAGCGTTTGATTTTTGCCGGTAAGCAACTAGAAGATGGAAGAACCCTTTCCGATTACAACATCCAGAAAGAATCCACACTTCACCTTGTTTTGCGCCTTCGAGGAGGAATGCAAATCTTCGTGAAAACTCTCACTGGAAAAACCATTACCCTTGAAGTCGAGGCCTCAGACACTATAGAAAATGTAAAAGCTAAAATCCAAGACAAAGAAGGCATTCCTCCCGATCAACAACGTCTAATCTTTGCTGGTAAACAGTTGGAAGATGGAAGAACCCTTTCCGATTACAACAT
>NW_018020733.1:341890-358980 GCF_002006095.1 Pseudomyrmex gracilis
GAAAATGTAAAAGCTAAGATCCAAGACAAAGAAGGCATTCCTCCCGATCAACAACGTCTAATCTTTGCTGGTAAACAGTTGGAAGATGGAAGAACTCTTTCTGATTACAACATCCAGAAAGAATCCACACTACATTTAGTTTTGAGACTTCGGGGAGGTCTCTAAAAAGCTGAAGTTCATAACAAAATGCTAGTCATCATACGTCAGAAATAGTAGTTGTAGTATTGGAGTAGTGATAAATTTATTATTTTTTTTTTCTTTATGTGCGCTCCAAGTCTATATATATCTATACATGCTTTTTATCACTTTCTGAACTTTTATTCTCAAATAAAAGTACGATAAGAATGCAACAAATTGTAATCCATGTGAGTGTGGCATTCTCATGTGCAATAAACTACAAAATTACATCGCATTTAGTACTATTAAGTATTAAATGAGTTTTATTACCTTCCCGACATTTAAAATATAATCAGGTGTTTTCTTGAGGAAGAGAATAATTTTTTATTTTCTGTATAATTAAACAGGATATATATATATTACTGCATATGTTGTGACAAATACACTAGATTCTTGCTTCTCTAAAATCTACAAGAATAAAAATTCAAGTACACATTTGCAAGTCTTAAGAATAAATTTATTTATAATATATCGATCAAAACGTTCTTGTTCATCACACAAATATATTTGTATATCTAGATTTCTCTCAGTTTGTGTTTATAAATGTATACATATAACAATAAGATGTATATATTTTACTGAACACACTTTATTAATAACCATCTTATTCATCTTGTAATTCTTCTTTTTCCCTTTTGTTTTTTACAAACGTACATGATATGTAAGAATTTATATCTAATCTAATTTAAAGGTCAGCACTACATATAAAATCTTAAGCAAAGAGATTTAAACAGTAAATTAAATAGAATTAACTACAGACAAGTATTGTAGAAAACGCGTCTGTCTTCGGGACATAGCCATCTCGAAACGTAACAACGATAACAAGTTCTAACAATAAGTTACGATGAAATTTGTATATAAGCATTATATAGTTACGCTCAGAAACTCAACAGTTGCACAACGATTGAGAGTTAATCACTTATGATTGGATCATACTTTTAAACAAAGTAAAGAAATAAAAATAGTAAAGTATAGAAATCTGTGTGTGTGTGATGCCATGATCTTAACAATTTCACATCACATGAGTCGGAGTAGGTTCTACTTGATACCTCGCGATCATCATGAACAAAAACCGTGTCGTCGACAATGATTGCGGTCCGTTTTATGTTTAATCGCGCATTTATCTGTAGAGAATGAGCCAGAGAGAAGAATGAGAGATCAGCCAGGCTCATGAGTTTTTACAATCGCTTTTCGTGGACATGGTTCTATTTTGACGTGGTGGAGATTCTCCACCACGTCGGTGATCTCAGCACGGAATAGAACCATGTTCACCGCACTTAGCACGGAATAGAACCATGTCTACAGCTCCTTGCACAATGGAAGGAATAGCGATAACGATAGAAATAATACCAATTCTAAAGAGTTTATATTTATAAATACACGGTAGAAACATCGAAATCGAACATACAAAAATATACATGTATCAATGCAGATCAGAAAACGGAATAAGCAATAGCAATAAAATTTCCGACTAGTTGGAATTCTGTGTCTATTGCTTATCACTATTCCCTCGCATTGTGCAAGGGGCTTATCGCACATAGCACGGAATAAAACCATGTCCGCGAAAAACAATAGTAAAAACTCTTATGGGCCTGACAAGCCGCTCTCATTCTTCTTTCTGGTGTAGCAAAGTTAAAGTTCCACAGAATCATGTTATACTAAAAAGTAATTTGTATATTATTGATTCTGTCACGTCATATGAGATGAATTTTTCTATTACTGCAAATTTTTTATACTGTAGTCTTGCTCACGCGAGTTCTACAGTAATCATTATTGCCGTATAGGTCCTGTAATAATATCAACAACATTAATAATGATATTAATAATAAGAAAATGATGAAAATATATTATATACACAATTGCACATATTAACAGAATAAAAATTACATATCACACACACTTACCTATGAAGCTTAATAAAACTGGCAGAAATATTAAGCCATGCGCCGCACCAAATAGCACAATACCCAAGTACATTCTAAAATAAAACACTCGGAAAATCTGCGATTTTGCGAAAGCTAGAACCGCTATTCCTACGAATTTTGTCAGAGTGATTCCGGAGAATACCTGTAGAATGGCAAAAACAAATAAATCATTAAGGTTTATAAAAGTATCAAATTATCACTCTAATTTTCGACAATTATTATTTAAAGTATAGTTGAGTTCGGTGAGTAAAAATAAATGAGTTAAAGATAAAAGCGTTGCCGAACGGGTTGCAGGGTTTTAGGCATTTCAAAAAATCACTATTGTGTGAGTAACAAAACAAACGTAAAATTGTTATATTCTGTTATTACTTTTATCTTTTTACTAAAATTATCTCATTGTATCACTATTTTTAGACCTTAAAATAAAGTCGAAACGTTTGTTTTGTTACATAATAGTGATTTTTTGAAATGCCTAAAACCCTGCAACCCGTTTGGCAACGCTTTCGTCTTTAACTCATTTAATTATTACTTAATTGCACTTACGGAACTTCCCATGACAGAAAGTGCTTCTGATACTTTGCTTATTCTTGTCTTAGCTGTAGAAGTGATATAGGAGTGTACTATGTGGCTACAAAATTCTACAGATATACCAGCCGCCTGTAAAAAAAAAATGTATTGGTTAGCCAAGAATAAAAAAAAGCGAGCAGGAAAGAAACTTCTTCTCTTCTTTCTAGCTCTTTCTCTCTCTTACACATACTTTTTCTAATTCTTTCTTTTTCGCTCCCTCTTCTTTTCATAAGAAACTTTTAAAATTTGAAAAAACAATAAATACGTTGTATAAATATGTGAAACATAAAAAAAATCAACTTTTACTTAAATATGAATTTTAGAGTTCGTATTGTATTGATTTTTAAATTAAAAAAAATAGCGGAAACGTTTTCAACCATAAATTAGATCTGTAATCACAACCACAAATGTTAATAAGTGATGTTAACAATGTTAAAATTATTGAATTAAAAAAGTAACGAATAAAAATTAATTAAATAAAAACTTTTTAAATTAAAAACTCAACAGAGACAAACCGACATCCTTTTCTCTTTTTTTATATTTTGATATTCATTTTAGTTTAGTCAAAATCAATAATTAGCCAAATCACTATCAGAAATTTGATTATTTATAAGAAATCAAGTCTGTCGTTACTTTTAGTCACGCAATTAAAAAAATTAGAAAAGTAAGCTCACTTTAAAATAAAAATGTTGATTTCAACGTGTGCCGTTAATATAAAGTAGCATAGTAAGAGAAATTTACTTAAATAGCCAAATCTGTCGAAAACAAATTCGGTCAAATGCCCGCAACAAATTTTTATCGTCAAATCTCTCAATTAGATTGCATTAGAAAATAGAATTAACTCTTCGCGAATAGACATGGGTCTTCCAGACTCGTTTAAAATTTGCGATGTTTCTAGTAAAAATTAGTTTTTTGTTCAAACGTTTATATCTTCGAAACTAAAGATTTTTTAAAGTTTGTTTTTTTTTTATCAACGCAGAATCGTTCGAACTTTTGATAAAAAAAAAAAAAAAACAAAATTGAAAACATTGATTTTTCACGGAGATATTTGATTTTAAAGTCGCGTGAGTCTCACAGACCCAGTCTGTTTAACTAATCGTTATTTTTGAGGTCCACGAAGAATTAATTGTTATTTTCAAAACTCTCTGTTAACAGAATTATAGATAGAATTTCAAATAAAATTCTGATAATATATCAATATTCTGAATTTATAGTTAATCTGTTCACAATTTCTTAGCAGTTTGCTTATAGAAATTGTTAATTATTCAGTTTAGAGAAGGCAAATTAAAATTATTTTTTTCTGAATGTTTTTTTATTAAAACATTCAGAAAAAGTTTGTTTTAGGTTTTTACACCACCATATGGATGCGTGCAATCGACACGGTGAGAAATAATCGACAGCGATGGACAACAAATTAACGTCGCAGAAGAGACAACAATGAAACTGAAGAGATTCAAGTTTGAATGAGAAACAGAAGATACCATCAGCTCATGAAAAATCCATCGGTTTAGTTGTTGAAAGAGAAGATCTGGAGAAAAGAGAGGAAGTAGAGAGAATATATAAAGACTCTTCTTCTTCTCTCTTTTCCTTACTCTCTCTTTCATTTTCATCTTTCAACAAGAAACGGACACATTCTACGAAGACTGGAGCTGCTTGTAAAAATCCATCGATTTAATCGTTGAAAGAGAGGACCTGGAGGAAAGAGAGAAAGTTGAGAGAATATATAAAGACTCTCCTTTCTCTCTCTCTTTCTAATTCTCTCTTTAATTCTTATCTTTCAACAAGAAACGGACACATGTTTTTAACAATTGTACAAACCATGACTAAGTTGACGAGTGATACTGCGTTCAAACTAACGTTCCACCAATACATCAGGCCGCCTATATTGACCACTATCATCAATACGGAAAGAAGGACTATAATCGCTGAGAATAATGAGAATCCTGTGAGAAATAGTGTCACCACGAATATTACGGCAAGTGATAAACTTATCGATAACAAAGTTTCCTGCCAAATAGCCAGATATTGTTCATAGTATACGTAAAATACACTGCAACACACATAGAAAAAATTGCGGCGATTATAATTATGCGAAAAAAAAAAAAATTTGATTCTAAAAATCAATTGTGCTCAATAGTTTTAAAGAACATTTACTTACCTGTAAGGAAATACTTGGACTTTTTTATCAGTTACGTTTGCTTCATTAATCATGTTCGTAATATTGTCCGATATTATTCTGGCAGTTCGTAGCGCTTCGTACCAATCGGATGATTTTTTTAAAGGTGTATGGTAACTCATAAAATACGAATCGCCCACGTCACTCAGGCCAAACTCATCATTATAATAATTTAATGCCTATATATTAAGTTGTGTGGAAACTTTAATCAGAATTCTATCAGATGATTGATTGTAATAAAGAAAAATGTATCTGTGTGTGTGTGTGTGTATCTCACGAATACTGCAATTGTTTCTAATAATATTTGACTCACGTCGAAATAAGCGGCTCTTCCTCCTTTTGCACATGTTTCATCCGGAACATCCATCACAAAATAAGAAATATATTTCCTGAAACTGTTCGCATCCGGACGAGAGGAAGAGTTTGTTTTATCAGTCTTAATGTTACATTTCATACATTCTGTAAATCATTTTTTAATTAATTGTACTAGCATTAAGTCGATAAAGAGAACTTGACAAAGTTCTGTATGTGCGCGCGTGTCTCTTTCTTTTTTTCATTCGTATATTTACATGTTATTATAACGTAGCACTTACCTTGATTTTTTATGTGTGGGCAAAATGATTGATTATTAGCAAAATATTTGCAACAACTGCTAATTGTAGACCAATCGAAATAATCGTCTATCCAAGAGGAAGCTGGTTTAGACAAATATGATCTGAAAGTATTTAGAAATGAAATTCTTTCAACAGAGAACTCTAGAAAAAAGTGCCTGTTGTTTTTTTATATAGAGACAAACTTTTTCTATATCTGACATAGTTACACGCATATATGACACTTTCATTCTCGTGTATATAATTTTTTCTGTCTGTTAAATAGAATTATATACATATATATATATATATATATATATAATTCTATATATATATATATGTATAAAATTCTACGTAACTATTTATAACCAGATCAAATTTGTTCATATCTGCAAGATTTTTTTTCCTAGAACTTTTTAAACAATTTCATGTATTTTGAGAGAGAGAGAGTGACATAGATAATTGACTTCTTATTCCTCCTAACAACAATTTCAATAAAAACAATAAATTCTAATTTTTTCCACAATTTTCTAACATGTAGAGTCAGAGATATGTATGTATGTCTTCACCTATAAAATTTTAAATAGTGCAACTTAATTCATGTGAGAAGAAATACAACATCTCTAACTCTCTCTCTCTCTCTCTCTCTCTGTACATATTATCCTTTTGTATTCTTTTTTTTGAGAGTTACATACATGGAAGGTTGTTTGGCAGCCGAATATATCTGAGTGTACAGAGAATCCATATTGCATCCTTGACCGCCGCATATAATATTCTGCGCTTCTCTTTTACTGTAGTTCAAACCTTCTGTTAAAACAAAATACACCGGCGGTCCCATCGACAACAGATCTTCCATATACTAATAAATAAGTACATAATTGCGAATAAATTCAACGTCGATCGATAATATTTGAAATATCAAGTTTATGTTATATTTGCGCATTCTTATTGTATTTTTTTACCGTGCGTTTATACCTGGAAATATTTCAAAACATAAGAATCTTCTGGCATCGAGAGTTTCTGATCCAATCCAATTTCGATCTGCGGTATGATTGCAACATGCGTAGCGAGAGCGGCGATAAATATTATAAATACAATAATTCTTACTGGTGTTTTCATCAGAAACGGCGTGTAAACGCGTTCGAAAATTGTGTAAATCAAACCTTTGCTATGTTCGTCAGTTTTTGAATTATTGATAGTAATGCAGCAACAAACATCGAGACGATTGTTCTAAAAATTGTACATATTATAATGGATACACATGTGTATATGTATGTTGTGTATAATGTATGTGTTTGGGCTGCAGGGGGGCAGAAGATGGGGGCCTTCTGTCGGTCATTGCACGCAGCCCAAAGAAGATGGCAGAGGAGATGTGGTGGTCCCATCTCCTCGCCAAGTTTCTGAAGGTGGGTGATAAACTCTGTCTATCATCACCCGAGTGTGCAAAGAGAGGAAGAGGAGATGTAATGTACCCACGGGCACAGCCACTCCTCTTCCTCGCGCTAGAAGACCACCGGGGAGTTTTAGTGGGTGAGAGTCCCACACTCCTTCCATCCTCCCCCGAGAGTGGAAGGGTGCATAATGCATTTCTCCTCGTCAAAAAAAAAAAAAAAAAAATGTACGTGTATTTTTTTTTACAAACAACATAAAGTTTGAAATTTTGTTATTTTTGTTAAATCATATTTGTCACAAATTTTTGTTATATTTATATTCAGAATGTTTTGCGAAGTATTTGTATGACTTATTACCTCGAATCTCTTGCAGTCGAGAGACAATAAAGCGACGAAAGCCGTTATTTGAAGAAGAAAATTAATTAAAATTGATAGTGAAGCATACATCGCAAAAGTGTTGACAGCTGGCATTGACGAAAACGAGCCTAAAAGTTTTAATTAATTAATAATTAACTTTATAGCTCAAATTTTAATTTTTTTTATATTACATAAATAAATATAAATTTGTTTATTATTTATTTGGGATTCAAATTTTTATATATCGTACCGATAAGAAAACAGAAACACTCAGATGCACTTGACAGTAACATTGACGGACCAACCGCACCCATTATTCTACCAATGTGCTTTGGAATAGATTCGTCATTAAATCGAGGATTTCTTTGATAAGTTTGCACCAAAATGAAAATGTTGTCAACTCCAACAGCCAGCACTAAGAAAGGTATTACCTGAATAACAATTTATCATTAGATTCCTATTTCTATGCAAACATTTTATATATTTATATATAAAATGTATATATGTATGTATTTGTATAAAAATTTAAAATATATATTTTAGTTTATAATCTCACATGTGTGTTCAAATATTTTCGATAAGAATTAAAGTCTCTAAGTACATTTTCAAGTATATAGTAATATTATTACATGCATACACGTGTATACATACACACCTCTATTGTGAGCAAAGTAGTTGGTATGCCAATATAGCCAAAAATTCCGAGCGAACACGCAACTGATGCCATAACTATAATGATTCCACCGATGCTCACTACAATTTTGCTCTCAGTCTGAATAAAACAAAAGTTACATATAAATTGACGTAAGATTTATACGATCCATAATTTTGTGTTATCGTGAGATCGATAAAACTTACGACACAATCGACAAAAGAAGTTCTTATTTTACCGAGAGCAAAAGCAATATAAACGAACATGACAAGATAACTGATGATCACAGTTATCACTTCCGCTTTCGAAGTTCTGTCTAATTCGTCTTCTATTGATTTCTCCGTTGTCCATGCGACGTCCATAAATTCTGGACGTCTTTCTCGGTTCCATTCCGACATAAAATCGAGGAAACTAAAAAATTCATAAGAATCGCGTAATTTTTTAAACAGATTAAATTGTTTACATTTTGACACAAGACGCAGTTATAGATTTAAATTAGATTTGTCACTTTCTTTCTTTCGTTATTTAAACATACCGTTGTTCCCATTTGATAATCGGCGTCAGCTCCTCCGTATTCAGTGAATTTTTTACCAGAAACGTTAAAACTAATCCTGTCGCTTTAATGTAATCTGAAGAACGGTGTTCACCTTCTTCTAGATATCCTCCAATTGCTATTTCGGGTAGTATGGGTCCTTTGTACGGCGCTAAGCAGTCTGGATTAAGTGGATTTCTAAACAAATCAAAGAATAAATAAATAACAAATAGTTATAAATAAATATAATCTTTTTATTTAGTTGTATTACTTACTGCGTACACTTATATAAAACATCCAGATAAGTTTTTTTGTATTCATTTTCAATTTCAGTTCTGTTAAACTTTTTCACGTCATTTTGAAAATATCCCCACACGCTTTGCACCGTACAGAGATCGAGAGTAACCGGTCCGGTAAATTCACTCTGTACCGGAGCATAGCAAATCTTTTCCAATCCTTCATCCGTTTTTTGACCTATCTGCAAAATATTAAGTAGCACTAGTTTGTTAATGTTGCTCTTTAATGTTATTTAATTATCTCAGAATTTTTTAAAAATTTAACGCGCGATGCGGCTTTGCGTTTGTCTTGAAGAGAATATTTGAGATTTTCCTCAGATAATGCATTTGTATATAATTTGTCTTTAATTATTATTATGTGATTTTGTATATATATTTCTATATATTTTATTTATAGTTATAGTCGTGAAATGTTTGGTATATCTTTTGTTGAATTGAGTGCTTTTTTATTATATTAAGATTTTTTTATCTGATTTCTTCAATACATAAATAAATAAATAAATAATTTATCAGCATACTTCTTATTTATATATCAACATACCTGAAGAATCTCTTGTTGCAAATCATATACGGCTAACAGAAACGTCTCGTTGAACACAGGTCCGAATTCTTTAACTCCGTTTGGAGTTTGATGCAATATCTAAAAAAAAAATATATATAAGATAACTGCGTTACAACAGAGATGTAATTTTTTATACAATTTTTAAAATCTGTTATTTATAATTACTTTTATTTCATGTATTCTTGCAACGTTTCATATTATTACGCAATGTCTCATAATTAACACAGAAATATATATTGTATGTATATTTTACCTTGTCAATGCCAACAGATTTTATATAAATTTGTTCAGATCGATAAAATGGTTGAAATCGATTATCGTAGTAATCCTTTTCTATCCTGGATCTGCTATTTGGCGCTGCCCATATTTCTACAGGATTTGCGGTCACGGAGAGAAACATGATTCCGTAACTCAGACCGCAAACAATATATGAAGCCACAAACAAGACGATGAGAGGATACTTGGCAAATGCTGGTGAGTATTATAAAACATATTTTATATTACTTGTAGTTAAAAATTTGTAACTAATTTATTTTGCGAAAAAATACCTTTTCCCCATACGGCGAAAGCTGATTCAAATAATCTTTGATAAGTTTGACCGCAGTTTTTCCTTTCAACTGGTATTCTTTGGGGATCTATAAGAGCGCAAAAATATTTGAAGAAAGACAAGGAGGAAGAAAAAAAAGAAATTGCGCGAAGTAATTATTTCACAATTTAAGTAGACATCTTTGTGAAAAAAGTAGAATCGTCGTTAATGATTTATACCTTTTTTATTTCGGCATCTTTGTACTACGCTATATGTAGCAATTGTAGCACTTCCTACAACTGTGACTAGAACGACAAGTATAGCAGCTATAATGCCAAAGCCATTTAATTTGCCGATCATAAAGTCTTTGGCCCAATTCCTCTCCCATTCTATAACGGGACAAATAATGGGACAATCGACGCAACTGCAAGCTCCGGACAAGTCCTTAACAAAAATTAAATTTCAGAAAAAAATAAATTTACATCGAAACGCATCTTTCTCTAATGTCGAGTGTTTCAAGTATAAAAAATATTTGCTTTTTTCTTTACGAGCTCACATCGTAAACTTCGCTGCAATTTTTAGCTTCCGCATCCCACGGTTCCGCGTTCCATTTCTCAGGTTCATCGTAAACGTAAGTCATTTGGAAGGGCGTAAAGGGAGTTGTGGCACTGCCCATGTACTCGTACCATCTTTATAAATTACGCATCAAATATATATGTATATACATATTTTTTCATAGAATTCTTCGCTATAGTTTTTGTGCATATATATATATATTTAATACGTACAGTTTAGGAGAGCATCTGCTGGCTTCGTAAGAACCGCAGGCGATGTCCATCGCTAATCGTCCGGAAGTAGGATTAACAACGTTTATACAGGACTCGTACGTCGTATTTACGTATTTTTCCGTCACATGAATCTAAACAAGTCGCAAACTTAGAATCGTCTATTTTTAGGCAAACAAAATCTTTTTATTTTAATACATTTTATTGCAAAATTGTTGTTATATTCTCACAAAATATATATGTATATTTTTTTACACACTTGTGTAGGGGAGACTGGGGCTGATTGTGACACGGGTAAAAAGTTACAAGCTTTGATTAGTGATGAAAAATAAGTGCTACATTAAAGCTAAAAAGAGACAAACGCGACAACTGTCACGCGTCAGTAACATCATCGTTGTTGCAATTATTTTTCATTGCTAATTTAAAGTTGTAACTTTTTACCCGTGTCACAACCAGCCCCAGTCTCCCCTATTTAAAAAAATCTCACATAAAATTTGATACTCGATGCTTTTGCGATGTGTTTCAAAATATTCTCGTGCAGGACTTTCTCGGATTGGAATTGCGTTCGTTTAAACCAATATCAGTTCATTTATGAATTCTACCGACTGTGTGTCAGTCAGTATCTTTCATAGTTCTTCAATTCCGACAAAGCGAATTGAAACATTTCACGAAGTGTCGGTATGGAAACGCGTTCTCAATCCGGAAATCATGCACAAGAGTATCAAGATTTCATACAAATTTCAAACATTAAACATTTGTTACACGCTTTTTATATTACAAAAAGCACCTCTCTCGCGCACCTCAGTTCCGTTGACATATTCGTAGTCTCCCACTTTAACGGCATCGGTTACTTTTACGAATCGACTTTGATCAGAACTGCAGGTGAAGTCGCAGATTAATCGAAGCATATTTCTCATGCAAGTCGGACATCTACCGAATAATCCTTCGGCCATCATCATGCTGTTGTCCATTGTGACAACTTGACCGGCGTCGCAGCATGTTTTCGGTGAGTCTGTTACGTTTTTTTTTACAAGAAAAGCGCAGACATTATGAATTCAAAGCTTATCTTCAATTATAGATATATTTTGCGCAATTGAATGAAGCAAATAGTTCAATAAAATTTGAGATACAAACCGTCAGTTTCGAAAAAATGTGGACATCTCTTCTTCAAAATAGTTTTAGCATCCGTGTCGTTTATCGACTTGGGGAGATCGTTACTCGTTGCCACACAAGGCCGTTTTATGGAATAAGAATTCAATGGGACTTCACATTCCCCGTACCACGCACACTGCTGTTCAGCAACAATTGAAGTACAACATAGCGTGAATAGAAAACTAAATACTTTTGATCGCTTCATTTTCTAGGCGCGAACTACTATCAACTGAGAATTAAATAACACGAGTAAAATCTTTGTTCGATTTTTTCGGCACGGTATCGTTGGATTTTATTGCTAATTAATTTTTTGAACAATCAAAACTCATATGTGTGTGATAAATATCATCTTTTTCCGACGAAAAATTTCATCTTGTCTTTTTTGTTCACACAAGAATAATTTACACAAGAGTATTGGTTAAATATTCCACTAATGCCGTCTATTGATTTGCTCGTTATACAATATTATAATAATATTGTAATATTACAAGCAATATTATAACCTAACAATCACTGCTGTAACACTGCTTGGTCGTCGTATAAATTTTAGAGCTTTTTAAGTGTCTTTTTTATCCTTTCGCGCATTTACAATTAATCGGAATTGTCACGTTAGTTAATTAACAAAATAAATACACATTTTCTTGTTTAACAGATTATATACGGCAATTAGTCTGAATTGCCTATTATTCACTTCCAGAATCGAATAAACGACTGTGTTAAATGCAATCGGTATACATCATCATATCAAAGCAGATTTATCAGAACACCTGGTGTTTAAAAGCTGCTTATCGTGCAGCTGAGACTTTCAACATTTTTTTTATCATTGACGGAACATAGTGTGCTCGATTGTATTGAGATACTGATCTTCATAGTTATTTCACAAGATCAAAGTAAACAACAATGTCCGAAGTATTTTATTTTTTATAATAAACGAAGATAACATCTATATCCTTCGTTTAGTAAAACAAAAAGTATACACGTACGTAATGTGCTTAATAAATGGAAGCAAATTAGAAAACGAGAAAAATGAGAAAATCGTAGGCGTAAATCTGTCGTGTAATTTCATATGAAACTTTTCAATGTTCAACTTTTGTTGGCTCCTGCCAATGATTTTCACAGAATCTTGCGAATGCGGATGTCCGATAAGAGCAAAAAAATTTCTTTTTCGCATTTCCACGTTAGGAGTAAAGTCATAGTCGACCTTTGAAAGTTACATCGATCTCGCGGTGCAAAGTCACGTGTGTGTTAAAAATCTGTCCAGATAATTCTACAAATAATCTTAAACGATAAACTTCATACGTGAAATCTCGAGACACAGCAAATTCCGGCTACTGATAATAGGGACTGATAACCAAAAGGGATCTCAAAAAAGGAGAAACACGCCGATTTTCATAATGAATAATCATATTTTAATGACTCAATGATTGTACAAATAGATCACTTTTAAACGTCTCCGCTTACAACCGAGGAACAATAACAACAAATATAGCAATCATCGCAATCATAATATAATATATCCATTACTAACATACTGATCACATAATAAATATGAGAAAACGTAAAGGGTTTTTTTTTTTTTTATACTCTCTCTCGGGCAATCGTATCTTTCGGCTCGCATACATACAATATTTAATCTCATCCTTGGTTCTCTCGCCGCTTAGCTCGTTTTACATCAATTTAAGAGACATTTTTTTTTCTGTTCATTCTTTCTTTCGTTCTCGTTTCTCATCTGGAAAGACTCGTTATACATATCGTTACGTGCTATCTCGTCTTCGTTTCGTTATCACTCGCTTCCGCCCCCTCCCTCGACAGTGACTCTCTTTTTCGCTTCTTTTATATATAAAAGTGTGTATATATGTGTATACATATATATATATACATTTTTTTTATACGTATATATTTATACACATATAATTCTACCAAAACCTCCATATATCTTTCTATTCTCTCTTCTCCTGTCCTGTCTTTTCATGCTCTCTCTCTTTCTTTCTCTCTCTCTCACTCTTACACTCTCTCTCTCTCTCTACTGATATAGTATATTCTCTCGGTGTCTCCAATAAGATACCGAAGATATCGCTCTAACCATATATCTCCAAATATTTTACTATATTTCAACGGTAGCGATAAAGTTTATTATATATATATATCAATAAAATTTCTGGAAGAATGTCAATAATCATACAATAGACGATCAATCGTTCGACGATCCACTGCGTACTGGGGGAGGGGCGAAAAATATGAAACTTGGTACTAGGCCAACTATTGGGATACGCCTCCGAGCTAGAGTGTCTCGACCCTGTTCGTAAGTTTTTACTGCGCGGAACTAATTGTCGAAGGAAGTGCGTTAATAATCCATCAAAAACTCTTGAGCAATCTGACAGTTTGTTCATCGTTTGTTCAAAGAACTTCCACTTAATATTCATTGATATTGAGTATGTGTGTATATATATATATATAATTTTACTAGTTAATTAATCGTTTGTTTTGTAAGAATTTGTAAAAAAACATTATTTACGAGTAAATAAAATAATAAAATAATATTGCCTCTGTGCCGTCTTTTAAACAAAAATTTTATTTTGCTTTGATTTTCAGCGCCCATGAAATTGTTATTTAAAACAATTTTTGTGTGAGTATTAATATTCACGAGAAAATCATTTGATGTTTTAGAAATCTTTCGAATATGCACATGCACATCTTGTGAAGTATTGAATTCTTTCTTAAACAAGAGAGATACGAGAGAGCACTATCTTTTCAATTTGATTGAACTCTCTGATTAGAGACGGCACCTGTGATTGTGATAAAGAGACGGTGACGAGACACTTTTCGACGCGTGTATCTATACGTAGATTATAGATACAAAAAAAGCGCTCGCACTTCAAAATATATAAGATAATTCTACCTTTATTTATTTATTTATTTTTTTTAATAAAGTTTCATAATGGCTTAATAAAGTTATCAGAGATTTGAGATAAAGATAAATAAATTCTGTATTTACCACAAAATCTTTGAATGTGAAGAATATATATTGGGGAACGTTTTATATAATTTAAAAAATTATTTATATTCCTCAGAATTACGAGGATAAAAGCAACGTCTATTACGAAAGTTCTTTGTTTGCACACTTTCCTCCGTCTCTCGCTCGATTGTCCTCGTATAGATCCCTTAGGACAGGAAGATACGAGAGTCGAGGAAAAGAAGAAAAAACACCAACTCTCGCTCGGAGGCGCGCCTCGACAGAATTTATACAATAAAATTTATATATAGTAGACAATGCACAATAATTCGAGCAACAAAAGGTCCTCCTTAAAGTCTTAAATCTGCATGGGTGTCTCTTTCGCCTAATAATAATTAGTAAGTAGGTATTTCTTTTATATTTATTTTTGTTTCGCTGTCAGATCTTAACCGATGTCTTATTAGATATATCTCGTGTCTGTGTTTTTATGCGATTGCATGATTAATGCCAATCGATCGATTGGTGTCAATGAATAGGTATATGTAATTTTATGTGTGTATGTATTTTCGTTGATTCCTGCCATCCTTTTCTACACTTCGTATCAACGACATACTTTCTAATCAACGATACCAATTAAAAAATTAAAGACTTCAAATTCGAAAATTTAATTCGTTTTCGTGTGTAATCGTAAGAAAAAATGATCTTAATACATAGAATAATTTTAATAATTGATGTATCATGTTCCTCTATGTGACTTTTCTGTTTAAGGAAGAGTTAAGCAATATAATTTTATATTTGAAAAAGCTTTCTATCGTAATCGATAAAATTTGATTAAAAAATGTTCATTACTTATCACACACATAATCCATCATGAAAATCGAGACGTAAAATCGCAACATTAAATCGTTTAAGTCATTCGAGATACTATTATCTGTTTTTTTTTTTTTTTCACGTATTAATACGTAATCATCTTACATTATCAGTATTTTTCTTGTGCATTGCATTTCCTATTGTTACTTACGTTGTTTTTGTCAGCATTTTTATACAATTATCAGAATTTGTACAGAAATTGTGCATCTGTTTTGCCGATCATAATTTTTTGTTTTCAATCAATAATCAAAAGATCGTTGTATACCAATTGCTAAATTTATTCGCGATGTTGCGGCGACAAGTTTTTGAAAGAAAATTTTTTGCGTTTCGACGAACTTTCGCACTTGAACACTTTATTATAAGTCAGTCTGGTATTAATCTTACTTAATTATTGCTATTCGACAATTTTGGCACCACGTTCGTCATACTCTTTTCCAATATATATACCCAATAATAATAAAACAGAAAAACAAATATTAGAAGAAACAAAATGTCAGAAGAAAAAGTTTCTCTTTTTTTAACAGCTTTTTCTTTCTCAAGATACACTAGACTTAACTTTTTAAATGTCGCGATTTTTTATGCGATACAATTCTTTTTCTCATAATCGTCTTTTTCAGTCTTTTTTGACAGATTATTTTTCTTACGTAGGATGGCAGGGTCTTTGCAGAGTCGCATACTCGATTTCAAGCGGAAAAAAGAAAGGGCTCTTGTCATTCTTGGCTGTCTTTTGTTTGAACACGTTACAAGTTAAATCTGACCAGCGCTCATGTTTTTCTATTTTTTTTTTTTTTTTTTTCAGTGGTAAGACTCAGTGTCCACACATCCGAGAGTTTTACGCTCGAGAGTAAAACTCTCTTAGAGAGAGCCGCGTTCGAAAGTCACACCGCCATACTAATAATACACACGCTTATCGCGGAATTATGTGCATTATTGGCACGCAGTACTCTTGAGAGTAGAACTTTCAGATATTTTCACACCTTTAAGCATTGTTCTTTCTTTAATTGTTCCTCCGTTCAATTTTCTTTTCTGGTTGTTTTGAAAAATTATTGACAAAAAACACGTAAGAAATCATAATTCTTAAAAAATACTGTGACTAAATAAAGTTTATAATGTCTGGCTTAATAAAAATAAATGCGTATACATTTATGCTAAAAATATATTATGTGTGTGGTCGCATATGATTTTCATATAAATAATATTAAAATATATACATAAAGAAACTGCAAGAACGCTTTATAAAATCATCTCATAATTGCTCGGCAGCCAAATGCGCTTGAATTTTCTCACATAATGCAGTTTCGCAAAAGCACATATACATCGCAAAAATGTGATTTCTACATAAGATTGTAAGGTATATTCGATATACCTTGCGAAATAAAAGCAGTAAGTTGCAAGCTTCGCGCGGTTTGTGCGACTTTCGAAAGAAAGAAAATGATCACCCGTTCTTGTTTATCAACTTCTGCACGACAGTATAATTCCGATCATCTCATAATTGATCATATATAATTACATTCTCTTTGGCGATATATTAATAATTGACGCGATGTTTTGTACGTCAGTTTTTTTTTTTTTTTTTTTT
>NW_018020733.1:359046-391546 GCF_002006095.1 Pseudomyrmex gracilis
GTGTTCGCAATTTTCAATTCTACAAAACGACGAAGGGAAATTTTTTATTTGATGCGCGTTTTTTTTTTTTTTTTTTTTTTTTTGTTGGATGTTGCGCGCATCATTTGTGACACAATCTCTCAATATAAATTCGCCTCTGTCTGTCTATAAATCTTATATATAACGTTACGTAATATATTGCACATTTTTTTATTATAATAATGTAATATTTTCCCAATATTACACTATTATAAAAATATCAAAAAATAATATAAAGGTGCTGATAATATAAAGATAACTTTAAAAATATAAATTAATGAAAAACGCATGTTCGTTCGAACCGCAGATCGACGTTCTGGACGACAACGTACGTAAATGTGTGCGTATGTCGAGTATCAATACATTATCAAATCCCAGTAATCGGCAATTGAATATCTATTTTCTATTTCATGATCGGGCGACGATTGTAGGCTCGAAACATCGAACGAAGACGTTAACGATTTTCTCGTGAACGATAATTCTGGGGACGCCCTGTATGTTTTTATACAATACACGTTAGTTCTATTTCCATGAAATCTTTGACTACTTTCTCGTTGCAAAAAATAATTCGATGATTATCGTAAGCGATCCCTGACGCAAGCGGTACCTTGTATAAGAAATAGGATCGCGCGAGAGTATCACCGATACCGATCAATAACGATCGAATATGTATCGATACTCAATTCAATTTCGCGGCATCTCTATGCATCTCAACAGGTCTCCTACGTAACTTGAGACATCATCCTCGGACTCATGACTAACGCCGAGGAAGATCTAAGCTCGCAATTATGTGATTCCGGATCCGCTAATCGATTTTCACAGCGATCAGCACTACAATCGATCCGTTTAACTGGAACCGTGTGTGAATCACAGATAAAAGGGAGATACCAAAATCGCAGATTCCTCGAACGAGAGTCCATCTTTTAACGAAGAATTTGGCACGTCGAGGTGATGTCTCAAGCACCGTTGGATTCGTGTGTGTCTTCTTTTTTTTTTTTTTATCCCTTTTATTGTCCTATTCACTGTATCGTGCTATAGAATTACTTAAACGTCTTCGTTCGATGTGAAGATCGACTCGTGATCGGCTCGTATGGCGCGCGTGACATCCACTTTTCTCGAGTATGCGTACATGTTGTATGTGGTGATGCGAGGTAAAAGGAAGTATTTTTTCTTCAGAATGTCGCAATATTTAAACATCTTCATTTTCAAAACATCCACGGAATAGTCTCGGAATATTTTGAAAATTATTTCTCAAAACTTAACATGTGCGCGCGTGTGTATGAGTGTTTTTTGTGTGTATTTGTGTGTGTATGTGTGTGTATGTGATTAGAACATTCTCAGCACATATTTTTGCGACATGTTCGCGCAAAATATATTCTTAGAACATTTCTATAAAACTCTTCTCGTCAAAAAGAGCGTTTCGAATCCTCGAATATCCTCCTCTGAAAGACATTCTCGGAGTTTTACACCACTTTTGCGTTACATGTCATGTGTGTGTGTGTGTGTTAATCTGTGTATATATATTTTTTTTTATTTATATATATTTTTGGTTGTATAGGTATACGTTTCTATGTGGATACTTTCTGTCGTCTAATTTACACGTATTAATCCCTCGATACCATTCTTAATTTATCGTAATACTCATTTAACAACGCAGTACATGTGTGTCGGATCATGCCGGATTATCGGGAAAATTAATTCCAGTGCCGGTACTATTATACCATCAATGCCCCTCTCGATACTGTTCGTCGCTTCTAATCGATATACACGGATTAGAGTCGAGTGTGTTGCGTACCATCTCTTTTATCTTCTGTTTTATTTTCCCGGCACATTACCGTCCTAAGTCACGGGCCTTGAATACATTTTCATCGTTACGCCGGCGCATCTCACCTCGCAACTTCGGTCTCGAGCACTCTGGCCATTTCTCTCTCTCGCTCTCTTTTTTTTTTTTTTCGTTCACATACACATTCATACACACATCCTCTTTTTTTCTTTCACCCTCTCACCACTCCCTCTTTCTCTCTCTCTTTCTTTACCTCTCTCTCTTTCTCTCTCTCTCTCTTTCTTTTATGTTCACTCATTCTCTTTCACATCTTAAGTAACGTTAAAAATAAAATCTGCTATATCGGCGAGGATGCTCGACCCTGAAAACAGGTTAATACGCGGCGGAACGTTTTTTTTTTTTTTTTTTTTTTTTTTTTTAAGGGGGGAACCGTGGACGACGTTACAATACAATTTCACAAACCCATCACACATTTTCCGCACTCTATATAATATCCCGCGTATATATATAGTATGTATACATATATTTTCTGTGTATATATATATATATGCGACATTTTATTTTAATGTAATTGATTTCTCTTTTAATCGCTAAAACTTACTCACTACGCGCACGAAAATCGCTTCTTCTTCAGTTTTTTGTGTTTTTTCTTCTTTGATCGTGTGTGGTTTCGCGTCAACTGGCGATCATCAATGTGATGTGTGATGCATATATCACGGTTTTATATAACAATAAAAAGATGAGAAGACCATATAATGTACGGTAGAATAATGAGAAACAACGTATCGAGCGCGCTACGCGCCCGATCGCGATCGCGACGTGTGTGTATAACACTTCATATAGTGACAATTTAATATCATTACATTATATACAGTCGTTTATCTGTCCGGCTATCGCGCCGCCGTCCACGCGGAAAAAAAGGAATCGAAAGCAACAACGAGAAACAAAGTTAGAAAAATGCGTAATGCAAAAATGAGAATTTAAAATTAACTCTCTTATATTTCCTAATTCATTCATCTCGATCGCTCTGGATAAAAGTCTTTTGCAAACGGTGCGGGAGAATTTCAAAAACGTTGAAATATTCATACACACACACGTGCCATTAAGTTTTATCCTTTCAAAGCCAGCAATTCACTCGGCATCACATCTCTTTCTAGTTTCTTCAAAAATTATTATCAAAAATAAAAAAATTACTCAACCATAAAAAATATATTAATAGTTATTTATCCTAATGTGAAAAATTACATCGTTTTTAATTAATTGAATGTGTCGCGAGACATAATAATTAAGAAGCGTAATAATGTTATATTCATATAAAAAAGAAATTATACATATTATATATATATATATATCTATATATATATATATATACATATATGAGTTCGATTAAATTCTTTAGAGAGAGTACAATAGAGGAGGCTTTAGTCGAGCAATCTCACTTATTCTCTCACGCAACACACACGCAACGCGCACGCAATCAAACGCGCGATTCCTCTGCTGGAAGACAAAAAACGAGGAAGAGAGCGGAGGGAGAAAGTAGCAGTTTTGTATTTCGCGTGAATTTTTCCACGTGGGCGGCGGACGTGTGTCTCTCGCGTATTGTTATCGCGTCGTGTGATACTCGCAATAATCAAACAATTATTTATGTGCATTACATATGACGATGATTGTTGGTTGTGTTTTTAATGATGACAATGAAACGATGACACAGTGGTGAATAGTGGCGGATCTTAACGATATTTCCTCGTTAGCGAGTCAACCTCGATATTATTCAACTTAAACGTGATTATTAAAGTTAGATTGTTGAGCACAATTGTTGATTTCTATTAGAGACTTTCGGGAGGCGCTGTGGCTCGAGCTCATGTCCGCGAACTCGCCGGCCGACTTACCCTTGCGCGGTAATGTGGTGGCCTCTCCCAAAGAAGGTAGCTCTCGTGGCTTCCAAATCGGCGAACCTGTTCAAAAACATTGCGATATGATACCAAGAGATTCATCTTTATCACGCGTCCCTTCTCCTTAAACAAAAACGAATAAAACGAAATAATTACACAATGTACAATTATTTTTATTGTCAATTCTGTTGAAGAAAGCAGCTTATTATTAATAAACAGAGTAGCGATCTAGATATGAATTTCTTTAATTAATTTTTTTTTTAGAGTCACACTAGCAACACTACTGCGATGACATAAGACACTCACCGAGTTCTTTGACGGTAGTGGGCTGGTAATTTTCGGGCTGATGAGAAGACTGGATCAATCTGGCCTGACTACCGGTGCTTCCCGCCGAGATGGTTGACGTGGTACTCAGCGTGAGATGATTGGGTGTGCGGCCGAGATTCGTCTTCTTCTCACCTAAAAAAGCCTGCGAATCTTCTTCACCTTCTGACTTTGTGCCCGAATCCATTTCCACTTTCGCTTCGCCTAAACCCGATAATGCAACAACACCGTGTCCGATAATTTTTAAAATAATAACATATATTTTTCACATTAAAAAAATAAGAAAAATAATAAGACGAGTCAAACGGATGTATGTGCAAAATTTTTTTTAACGGGTGTAAATTGCGAAACGACTAAGACCGCGTAGCCGAACACCGTGCGCCACATTACGCATTTTTATGCCAATGAACTAAATATATAAAAACCTCATTCATGAATGTTAAAAGGACTTTTGTTCGAAAACAAAATTATCGAAGTCTTATCTTACCGGAAGTGTCGCTTATAGTTTTACTTCTGGAACGAAACGTGGTTTGCTGCTGAATTGGCGCGTCCTCCTGATCCTTATCTTCCGAACTCTCGTGCTCCACCGGCTGTTTCGATTGGCTGTATTTGCGTTTGTGCGAACTTGCGAGCAATTGTTGCTTCATCGCTTTTTTCGAGAGCGTGCCCGGTATGACCGCACCATTTCCGTTCTGACCCTGGCCGGTTTGCTGCTTGTCGAATTTCTCCACATGGCCGGTTGACATGCGCGGCGCCATCGACATCGGTGCGTGACCCATGTTCTGTTTCGTCGAGGGTATGCTCATGTTTCTTACCGACTCCCGAATAATCTGTCGGATTGTCTTCAAAAACGCGTTTCGGAATTCCGTTGTACTGTAGAAGAACAACAATTTTAAGATCGTACTTGTGACAAAATTTATCTTTTTCCTATATTAGTAATTTATTAAAGTTCTCAAAAACAAATACTATGTTTCTCAAAAAAAGTAAATGTAGAAGTAGAGCATTCGTTCTAATATCTATAGTTCAATAAATATAAAACGTAAAAAATAAGACATTTTTAGATATACCTGTTAGAGAGCACGTATACTTTTTCCGATCTTCTCTGTAATTGACTCCTTAGATGAATCAATTCCCACAAAAAGTGGGATTCCATGTCTTTGGCAGAACTGGCTCTGACTTGGACTTCTGTCACCGGGATCAATACTTGGTAACGAATGATTTCCACCTCGCTGGAGTTAGCTTTTGTTGAGACCCCCTGAAAATGCATGAGCAAATTTCTTTAATATCGAGAACGTTTTTCAAACAACACAGTAGAAGTGAATTGATTTAGAAAAACACAATATGCGAATATTTACCATGAGTTTCTTTTTCTGTCTCAATCTTTCCTTGCACAGGAACACGACGGCCGATTTAAATACGAAGCACATCGCGTGCAATTCGAGACCCTTCTTTATTTTACCGAGGAAGTCGGAAATATTGAGCCACTCGACGCCGCCGTAATATAAAAGATCGCCCGGACTTAAGTCGATCGGCTATCGAACAATTGAATCGAGTATTACTTATCTTAAAAATTATTATTCCTTGAGACTAAATATTTACATGTAAGTTGTAAAATATAGTTAGAAATGTTAAAATAATATAATCAAAATAATATAACAAAGATCAATATAAAAGAGCAATTTTTATTTTCAATAAGTTATTCATCTTTCACGATTATTATCTTTCTGACTTTTACGCAATATATAATAAAATATCGTTATAACAGTTTTTTTTTTTTTTTTCGAATAGACGAATATCGAAATTAAACTCACCTGTTTGCAAGATTTTTGGTGTTGCCTGAAGAGATGATCGAAAATAGCGCCGTATTCTTCGTGAATTCTCTGCATCTCGTTTATGTGTTCCGCCACCTTCTCCATGCCTTTGAGCGCCTCTGCAATTTGAGTTTTTACGCAATTAGACACCTAATGACGCCTCGAGTTGTTCATTACGCTCGCAATATCGCGCCAATTACCGATTAAATGTTGATGTTCCTCGCTCCGTTCGTCAGTGAGATTTCTAAGCTGCTGCAACAGCAGCGGATACTTGAGTATTCTTTGTATAGGTTTTATCAAGTACGATTCTAAGGTCGATGAGTGTTGCTGCCGAGGATTTCTCGCTTGCAGGAACTCTTGTAAAGCTTGATTTCCCTCGTCTGAAATTGTTCATTATCCTTAATAAGGTATCGGAAGATTGCTTCGTTCTCGCAAGTCCGTTGTAATTACGCTAAATGTGATTTTTTTTTTTCTTACAGAAAAAGAAATCTGTCTCGGTATAAACTCGCCGTTAAAATTAAGACCTTTGCAGTAACGGGGAAGAAAATGTCAAGCGATAATATAAATACGGGATATAGGAAAACTTAAATTATCTATTTAAATATTTAATCGCGCAGTGTCTATTTGTGTAAAAATGTCACTTCTTTGCAGAAAGTTGACATGAATAATAAAATCGAAGTACTTTCTGCGACATATTTATAGAGAAAAACGAAGGTTGGTATTCAGAGATCGGATATAGTTATTCTCGGCGAATAAATTATCGATCGCGAAGGATATTAGGCTGATGTTGAAGAAACGAAAGTTGTTCGTTGCAAAAAAAAAAAAAAGAGATAGATACTTTTAAGAGAAAAAACTTACTTGGATGTAAAACCTTCTGAGCCTTCGAGTGACTTGCGCAAAACGAGCTGTACAGCTTGAAGTGATTTACGTAATATAAGAAGGCACTTCCAATGGAAAACAGGACTCCCTGTGCAACAAAGAAAAGCAATATTGAAATATAAAGTTTAAAGCAGCAAACTTATACTTGCTTGAATGTTTGTTAGTTTACGACAGCATTTGAAGTTAATAATATTTGAGTCGTCAAAACACGAAGGTGAATATATTCTGCTATAAAAAAATATAAAAAGAGAATTGTAAGATATTGAGAATATTTAATAACTCGACTCTCTCTCTCTTTCAATTTTCCCATGTTTTGTGGAAAGATAAAAATTTAAATTTATATATAAGAGATACAAACACAATAAAGTTATTATATTATAAGACACAAAAAAAATTCGCACCTTAAATTGACTCGGATGGTCAAAGTTGTTGAAATCGGCCTCCATCTCGATAGCGTGATCGAGATTCTGCAGGAACTGTCGTTGAAACGTGACGATCTCCTGAATATTACCGAACAGCGCGTTGATCTCCGCATTCGACAGGAAAGTTTCACGTTTAAGGGGTTCCAAATAGTTCTCCAGCAAATTATTTAAATTCTAAGAACACAAGAACGAAAAGAAACTCTCGTTTAGAAACTTCTCTATTTAATTACGCGTATTTACAATATATTTTTCAATGTTCTAATCAACCGTATTATACAATTGCTAGTACCTTTACATAAGTTCGTTCAGTCTCAATCAATTCTAAAATCACTTTCTTCAGCTTCTCAGCGTCGCTAAGTTGCCGACTCGGTGTGAGAGCCTGCGAATGAGAACTAACGACACTTCCGGTCGGACTCGACTTTCTGGTCTCACCGGGCGAACGACAGATTCCTGTCACCTGTTCGGCAGTCTTCAAAAGATTCTCGATCTCGAAGGAATTTGTCCGCGAGGTCTGCTTGCTGTTCTCCATGTGAGCAGCCGACGTGCATTCCTGCATAATATTCTCCTTACCTGCGTAACACATCGTAAAATGCCATGTCATATTGTAAAATGTTGTAATTTCACTTCCTCAGCAAAATAACATTAAGTTACATGTTATTTTGCTGAAGAAGTGAAATTACAACATTTTACAGTAATAAGACATAAATTTTATTCTTGTTATATGACACTTTGATATCACTTTGACTCGTATTATTTCTCGTTATTCGAGAGAATAAGGAGTTACTTTCTTTTAACGAGATCTCTCAGAATCTAAATACTCACTCCACCCGGGTGCCGGAACAATTAAACCGGAAATCATCTCCTCGCTTATGACCGGTGGATCGGAGGGAGGCGGCGGACAGACCAGGCTCTCGATTATGTCATCAGTGACTCGCATAATGCCCGTGAGATCCGGTGGCTCGGTTCTCGAAGATCGCATCATCATGCAAAGGCCGAACTCTTCTTGCAGAAGGCTCTCCAAGTGCATCATATCAAGATCGCTCACGATGGCGCCGTTAATTACCATAATCTCATCGCCCTTGATAATTCCTGAAGAAAACAAAACAAAACAAAACAAAAAAAAAAAAAAACAAAATTGCATTACAATAAAGAACGTGCGCAGGAATTTTCCAAATTTTTTGTAGAGATGTATGTACAATTAACATTAGCCGGTATTTTATAAATTTTTATGTTGAATCTTCAACGTTTTTCTCTACTCTTTGCAATTCACCGCTTTAACGAAGACGATCGACTGCTCGGCTCGGTATCTTTCACGATTATAATAAGTTGCTCCTTTCTGTCGTGCTTAACGAGTAAACTGTTAGATAAATTTAGACAGCTTACGCGGAAAGGCGGCGCTAAATGTCATTTGCTGATTTGTTTGCGCCTGCGGCTCTAAGCCGCCACCCCACCCTATACCGCAATCTTTATATGTACCACATGTATATGTATGTATTTTTACTTTATGTATATATATTTCTTTTTTTTGCGCGTATTATATACGCTTCATTTAGCCACAAGCACGAGACTTTGCTCAACGAGCGAGCGAGCGAGGCGTGAGAAATCGATGACTTTCAATGGCGTCCTTACACATCCTGACACGGTCTAAAAAATTAATACCGCGTATCTTACCGTCCATCATCTTTTGATGATCTGTAAGAAGTTTAAACCGAGAAAATAGAGAAGCGAGATATGAACTATCTATTTTGTGGAATGCTGCACTATTTTTTTTTTTTTTTTTTTTTAACGTATTTACACCGCACTAATAAGATACAAACTGTTTCTTGATGCATTAAACTTTGATCGCATAAATTTGATTTGTTCGTAATTGACTTTAATAAAGAAACCTAGATAAACGTCACTGTCATCCTTAACATCGCTTTTGCGGCAAATTTGTGCGGCTTATAAATAGTCATGACCGAGTGTGAAAAAAATAAAATAATCGCTGATAAATAATAACACGAAATAAAAAAGCCTTGTAACGTATATGAAGAATAGAAAAAACAACCTTGTAACGATAGATGAAACTTTTAATCGTTGAGCTCGAGGGACGTTTATTTTAGTTTATTGGTTGTCCTAGATAAGGGGGTGCTTACCGTTTTGCATGGCGACACTTTTGTCTTCCACTCTACTAACATAGCAGCACAGCTCGTCCTGCCTGTCGGAGTTTTCTATAAGCTCCGCCTCGACGGAGAAACCCCACATTTGCTCTAAAGTGTTTCTTTGTAATTCCACTTGATATAAAATCTTAGCGCAAACTTCCACGATTTCGTGCGTATGCCACTGGAGGAAATGCAGAAAAACAATTTTATCTTAATAGTGTCTCTATTTCCATATAGTAAAGTTTCATTACTTAATCGCATAGTCATTAGTGATTACTTCAAGTTTTCTGTTTTCAATTATATTTATTTTTAAAGAACAGTGACTAAGAAAAGAAAACTCTAATTTTCTTCACTTAAAAAAATCGCGTGATAAAGAAGGTAGTGTTATTTTTTAAATTAATGTTTTTGATTTTCTTTCTGACTCTGCTAAAAAATCATTAATTTCTTTTTTTATATTTGACCAGTATTATTTTTAAGAGATTAGTAAATAACGTTATATTACTTTTAGCGTGCACGCACGCTCTTAGTATTTTTATAAATATATACATTATTAATTATGTTTATTAGTGTAAATGCATTTCAAATATATATTTTTCTAGAGAGAATATCTAAAAATTTATCACATCACTTACATATGTTTCTATCAAATCAGTTCTGTGTGGCACAAAGTAGTTGTGGTCCTCCATATCTCGCCGCTTCTTCACGCGTACGAAGTGCTCCATCGGATTTAGGTTCTTCCTGGTGCACGCGCTCGCCAGGAATTCCTCGACAGTCATACCGTCGCGCAGAAACACCGATACGTGCTGAAACAACAAACGAAAAACACCGGATCGCGTTTGATTTATCCTTATCTCGCTTTAAGGTTAATTGTTTAAGGATTATAGAATTTTAATCAACTCACCCGGCGTCCTGATGATCGTACCTGATTTTCCGGCACGGACACCTTCACGCTCTTCTCCTCGTCTCTGGACGAGATTTGCAATGAACGTCTGCTTGAACCGCTGTTCGACCTGGACAGCAGCGGCGGCCTCCTCTTCGTCGCTCCACGACCCGCCAATAAATTATTTAGCAAGGATGGACTACGCGCGCAAATAAACGCGTGAAAAGACGACACCGTGAACACGCCTAGCTTGTTCAATGTCTGTTTTGTAGCGCGAGACACGTGTGTCAGAAGACTCTGAAGAAGAAAAGAGATGAGGACGTTTATTTATCTTGATGATGTCGTTTTGCATTAATAAAGAAGAAACACTATAAGTATATATACACAACAAATGGAATAAACGGAATAAACTTATAAATTTATATAAAATTGTAAAATATTTTGCGTCTTTTAAAAATGAGTTTATGTAAATTTCTAATCTTTTTTATTATAAATATTATGATTTGCTGTTTTATATGTAATCGCAAGAATGTTAATTTTATCGTACTACTATAGCGCATTTCGTTCTCTCTCTCTCTCTCTCTCTCACTTTTCTTTCTCTTTCTTCTGCGCGCGTAACGATCGATATCACTCGTCACGGAATGACGCAAATTAGATGCTCGTAATGCAGATGAATCTCTTCTGAATTCAAGGCACTTACGTTAATTTCCCGACTGACAAGTTTCGAAATTCGCGTGTAAGATTGCAATCGTAAATAATTTCGCAATAGATGTCCTAATTGCGCGCGTAGTATAGATGACAAGACGAGAGTTTTCAGACAATTTCAGCGACTCGTCGCGCTCTCGGTGAACAATACAACGAGATTGCTGCGCGCAAATGTTGTTTACGATCGAAAAGCCGAGAGTATTGGCTTTTCCAATGCTACAACGAAAAGCTAAATCAATACTCTTCGTTCGATTGTGATTGTAAACGACATAACGTTCCCGGTTTTACCTCGTCAAACATTTGACAAACGTTTAAAACGAAAAAAAAAAATATATAAAAAAAGCTCTCCGAATTCTTTCTCGCAAGAAAAATGCACTTGCGCGTCTAGTAAACGTAAAAAATTCAAACCATTAAATCAAAAACAATCAGAAAAATATAGAATTTCGTTTTTTTTATATAAATTTGTCACATATAATAAACAGAAAGAAATTATATATGAAAAATCGTGAAACGCGCATGAAAATAGAAGATTTCACGATATCGAGATATTGCGTATAATATCTCCTGATAGTTTAAAGTTTTGATGCAATTATTATAAAATTCTAATTTTTTTCTAATTATTTTTTACAACAATCTACAGTGCTTACCTTTGGATTGGGCAGTTCGCCACTTTGTAAACTGGCCATATAGCACCGCAAGCGGAATTGTTCGCAATGTAATCGCTCCAGATTCTCTTCCCACTGTATTATTTGATTGTTAATTTGCTGCTTAGTGTCAACGTCAGAAACTACTGATTGCTGAAGATCCGCCATGTGTTTCATTTTGTGATCCTGCAAACGTCGATGTCAATTAATGATTTCTTTATTTATGTAAAAAAATAAAAGAACACTGTGCGGAAATAATGATAAGATTCTTTTCTTAATTGTTTTTATAGAAAATTTTTTAGAACATTTAAATTTATTAAAATCAATTCTATACACGTTTTGTTCTATCTGTTATTACTGTTTGTATAAATTTTCTGTAGAGGACAAATAAGTTGGAATCAAAACAAAATAATGTAGATTGATTTCGATGTTTTTTTTAACGTACCGACTCAATCGCCTTCTCCAAACGGAAAATCTCCTCCTGCAACAGATGCAACGTACCGGTCTTGCCGCGATGACGCGCGAACGCGGCGGCACATGCCGAATGAATACTGTTTACCCAATTTTCTAACTCCACTTGACACGGCGCCTAAAACAAAGCGAGACACAACGTGGTTTTTTTTTTCGAGCGAAAATTTCAACTTTTAATAATTACGATCGCTCGACGTAGTAGGTAGCTTCAGAATTGATTGTTTCAAGGTATAACGTGCACGACTTCCATATTTCCAAGAGATTTAAAGTGGCGGTAGGAGAGTTTTTAAGCACTTCAACTGCACAGGCTATTAAAAGTTCGTTGTTGCGTGATAAAGGAATGAATATGTGTGTGTGTGTGTGTGTAAGTGTATATATGTACGACGAGGTTAATCAAATACATCTAGTTAGGGCAGAGAAGTGATTTACTGAACTTTCGCGGTTACTGAACTCTCTCAAGAATATCGAATGCGAAAATAAAATTGAGGTATATAAGAATTGTTTCTTTTATTTTCCGAGTTCTGTGTAATAAACTTTTACTTCAAATTTTAATTTTATATTATACGCAATAATTTATTCAACGTTTTATAATAAAATGTACCTTCAGAAATTTATCTTCCAGAAAACGACATAAAAAAGCAAATTTTTATTGTGGTAATTACGTAATTCTGTTTTGTTTATTTATTTTTATCACTATTATATATTTAACTATAAAGATTCAAAGAGAGATCGTACATATAATGTAAAGAATAATTTGTTGTAAAAATCATGGAAGTTATATATCTCGTGTAGTTTAATATAAATAAATATATATATTTTTTATAGTATTTTTTTATGCACTTATATTTAGTATAAAAGTGAAAAGGAAAAAATTTTTCTTACTTGAAATAGATAGGCGTCCCCGAACGCGGTGCTGAGACAAAATATGTAATCCCTCTTTGGATGCTCGGGAATCGGCTGCATAATCGCACCATCGACGATGATAAGATGTTTAGGTGCTGCCTCCGTGGCTTTGCTTTCTTGAGAATCACAAGGATAAAAAAGAAGCGTAGTACCCTTTAAACAAACCCAGTAGCCTTTCCAGCCTCTCTTCCTGGCAAGTTCGATCTGATGCTTCTTGCGCAATAACCATTTCTTCACACTGAGAAATCTATAACCAAAATATTTTAATTACATCTGATATTTGATGCTTTCGCGGTGTGTTGTATTAACATACAAAGATGTTTTTTCGGGTTCGAACCGCGTTAGTGTCATTTTTATACCGACGTTTCGTGAACATTTCAGCTCACTTCATCAGGGTTTAAGGAGCAACCTGATCCTAAGTGAATTCTTGAACTAACATCAAAAATGTGTGATTCAGAAAATTATTTTCTCGTAAACTTTATATATTTTTTTTTATCGAAAGGAATATATTTAACACCGAGAGACTCCTGTGTTTTTTCTTCAATACTTTTACTACTTATTATTTCACGCTTATTATATTACAAGGAATAAACTGATAATGACTCCGAAGTGATAACGTACCCTGATTTCCGAACTGCACCGGTGCAATTGAATGAAGCTGCGGCCGTTCCAGTCTGCTTTCCACGATAGGGCGAATTTATGACGCTCTCGCCATCATCATCGTCGCTGACGGCGGTGGTGAGTGACATCCTATCGTCGTCCGACATCTAGAAAATACGTCAGACGTTTCGTAATCTTGATCTACAAATGACGCGCGCGCTTCATCGGTGAAACAGTCGAGACAGACAAATGATTCCACGTCAAATAAAACAAAAGTTTAATCAAATATTTTAATTATTTTTAATTATTCCTCATCGTCGCTCTTTGGTCGCTTTATATACAACAATAATAACACATAGTGCACGTGGAATCATCTGTAGTAGAAGGGAACGATGCGTAATGTACAGAAAAAAAAAGTGAAAATGTGCGTATTGTGCGATTACATCGTGAAACGGAAAATGATACTGATGAAAAATTATGAATCATATGCAGAGGTAAGATCTATTACTGATAATGACAAGATGCTTTATGTACAGAATTCGTTGAGAGTGCTTTGTCTATCTAGAAAGTGCATACTTAGGAATTGCAAAAATTGTGAATTACGTTATTATATTATTGTGTAAAATATATGGATACGTATAAATCTGTGTTTCAATACGACTGATCAATTTGCAAAAACAATTACACTTACACAAAGATCGCAATCAATTTAAAAAAACGACTTTGTTATTTGCAATAATTATATTCGCTGTATATCTTTTATAATTAATTTTGTGTGCATCGATTTATATCTATATTATTATTCTATAATTATTCTTTTATCGCGACTGTTATTGTATCACTAATTAGTTAATTTAGTTAAGTCCTACCCGCAAAGTAATAATTACTATATATATATATATATAAACGCATTAAATAAAAAAACATTATTAAAACTCAGAGGTACATTCAGATTATCAATAATCGATAGATGCAAATAAATTTTATAGCTTTTAGTCAGCGCATGCTAAGTTAACGATAGCAACTAGAGCACCGACGCAAGACAAACTTCAGCGAAAACTCCAGCTTGGAAGCTCGTTTTTTTTAATTGCACAAGATCACGGTCGTTTTAAGAATTTGTGTCAGCACATGCCAGAATCGATATTTTTGCTCGCGTTTCACAGCGAGCAATAATTATGTCGTGAACGCAAAATGCTTTATCTAATTGCACCGCGCTTTCGCTGTCCATCCCCTCGTTATTTTCGCTCATTATTTCACGCGTTTTGAATACAATTCCTAATTTGCAAACAAGTATTCTCAATGATATGATCTTTCAGTTTGTGTGTGTGCTATTCTTCAGCGCATGAAGGCCAATCCTTTCCATGTCTCTTATAAAATCAAAAATTAAAAAATTTTCTCTTCTATTTCCGCCTTTGTACGTCGATGAATTTTTTCATCCAATTGATTTTTTGTTACGAGTTCTTTTCTCACTCCGAAGAGTTAAATATATGCAATGAATATGAAGAATGAGATATATATGATTTTGAATGATGCGATTAAGTCAGGGAGTCGACGAACGAAAGACTCATTTTTTAGAACCTCGGCGCAGACTTTGACTCTCTGCCAAAGTCACCTCTCTACTCTCGCTTCTGCCCATGAAGCAACATGCCAATAATACGAGAGAGAGAGAGAGAGGATCCAAACGAGGATACATCCTGGTAGTGCGATCGCCGCATACACGGGAGTACAGCGGAAACATACAGGGGCATAACAATATCAATCAATATACGTGAGACAAAAAAAAAACATTCTTTCGGAAGAGAATAGAGAGACTCGTGGTCTCTACCTTTTTCGTGATATTCGTCATGCCGCGGAGCCTCTCGCGTATTCCCCTGAGGCTCTCGCCGGCCCAGAAACTTACGACTCTTCTGAGAAAGTCGGCGTTACACGCGTCCGCCGTCATGTGCGGATGATAGTGGCAGTAGCAGCCCTCCTTGAGCAGCTTCATGTTGTTCTCCGCGCTTCCGTTTATCTTCAACATAATTTCGCGACGTGCCACGCTAAGACCGTCGATGTAGCGTTGAGCCCAGGTGCTGAGCGCGCCGTTCACCAGTCGCAGCAACTTCTGATAGTATCCCTCGCCCTGACCGTATCTCACCTTCTCCTGCACGTTTCGACAATTGAACCAGTACAATCGTCGCGACTCGTTAATGCATATCACGCTTATCGTGTGCCTGCGGCACCAGCAGAAGTACTTCCAGCAGCGTCGCCGATGTTGCGTCTTCAGATCCGTGTAATTCTCGTCGCTCGGGTCCAACAGGTCCAAAGTGCTATTCGTACACTTGATCGACCATCTCGGCTCTACCATTATTTGTCGTCGTTTCTCCTGTCTGATGACTGAACGAGGAAGAGGCTGGGCGACTTCCCAGGTTAAAGGAAGACTGCCGGATGACGACCTGAGATTCTCAGGTTCTCGATGACGAGGCGAAGCGATTTTGCCGTCGGCTCATAATGTCTCGTTTCTTCTCCGGTGATGTTATTATTGTCTCACGGACGGCAGAAGGATCACCCACGTGGCTTGGTCAGATATTTTCCCAGCGATCGATTGTCATCGGTGTATAAGCTCAGTGGTGTGTGTGTGTGTGTGTGTTTGTTCTCTTCGAGAAATGCGTTTTTGTACTCCCACAACCTTATCAGGTCGATCTTCTCGAAATATTTGTCGCTAATCACATCAGGTGTTAGCGACACCTCTGTTCGATTCGAATTACTACTATAGAGTCTGAGTCATCAAGCGTCCTCTTTTTTTTTTGTTTTTTTTTTGTTTTTGTTTTGTGCACGCTCTTGTGGTGAGAATTGCGAAATAACCGATATATTCCAGAAGCCGACCGACAATAAAATAGCTGTTGCTCGATAAGATTGGTATCAGGTGGTATCGGGTTTTTACCTAACGTACGATAAATTTTATTTCGAATTTAAAATAATTATTAATAAAGTTTTTTCTATTTTTAAGGCAAACGTCTTTTGCACTATTAAGATTTATCTTCGTCACAAAGATGCGCCATGTCCTCTCAGCTCTGCGACTTTCTCTATTTAAGTTGTTAAATCTAGCTATTCAAGAATCTAAAGTGCGGACGATGACGCACGAAGAAGTACACGAGAGCACCGCAAGTATCCGCAGGTACTAATTACGCAGAAAAAATTCCACTAAAACTCTTCTCGAGAAGCTTTCTTCGAGAAGATCCGTTCGCGACAAGCTGAAAACATCGTCAACACTCAATGCCGGATGATTAATGCGGACGATGCCATTCAACTCCCGCCTTTTCGGAAACGGGATTGCTTATATATATATGTAGAATATTCAATAATTTTTTCTACCTCTTCTTTCTTTCTTTCTTTCTCTATATACACACAATAGAAACAAACTCTCCATAGAAAAATACTTCTCTTCCTGTTCTCTGCTTAAGTATACATATAGATATTTTTTTTTTCTTTTCTCTCTCTCTACGTTGATTTTCGCTCATCCGCTGTTGATTTTCTTTCGTTCCCGCTCATCGTTATCGGTGTTACATGTCCTTCCGAAGCGTCGATTTTTCCCCGGATAAGAAAAGACGCGAAACTATTATTATTTTAGTTCTCTGAAAACTCACACATCCCCTTTTCGGTTCACGTTCCTTTCTTTGCTCTTCGTACTTTCGTCTTTTCTTTCAATTTTTCTTGCGCAATATAAAGGGGAATGATTCGGCCTTGTGCAAATTGTGAAATCAGTCGTTCGCCGATCGCGAACCTACCTGTTCCCGATTCTACGGAAGTAATATCATGACGGAAATCAGTTTCGAAACGATCTCGCAAGGGAAGGAAAGAATCCAGGTACCCAGTGGCATAAAATTGCCATCGTCGAAAGCACACTATGATACGCCTCCACACGTCACTCCCGCATTGTCACGTGCGACCGAATTCCGAGACCGCAGAGCAGCGACCACCGCGTGTGTATATTGTGCCTCAAATTTCAGTTCTCCCGCATTGTGACGCAAGAATTCATCGCATCAGTTGTTTGAGAACGTTGTCTCGTTTTAACGCGATTATCTATATCTTCACACAATTAATTGCACACGACAAAAAACAATTAGAATTACGAATCGAAGAAGTTAGACATTTTCTTTTTCAACTTCTGAGTGACATTTCTCGGAAGAAACTAATCGTATATGAATGTTTTCTCCGTCGGGTCTTTCGATCGAAGTCTCCTCCAAGTGTGTTTTCCGATTCACTTCTCAAAGAGACTTTTGCCGTTGTTTTCCGAGCGCGATGTGAAACATTCGGTTGACAATCCGACGATTAAAAACACAGAGACCGGCGCCGATCGGTGCGGAGGAGTTTCGTGAAATATATTCGTACTCAGAAAGCTGCGAACACATTCGTAGGGAGGCGTATTTCACGCGGAAATGCACATCGCGCAAATGCGTGCGTCTTCCCCGCGTTCACCAGTTTAGCGGGCCGGGCAACGTCGTTGGTGTTGCTGTCCTGGGGGATGCAACCCCGCGCGCGATGCGACTCGGCGACTTTCGGCGCCCGCGCATCGGCGCGTCAGCGGCGCCGCTTCCCTCGGAGGAGCGCGTCCATCCAGCAGCGGTGCAAGCCGCGGTGGATGCTGCGAAAGAGGGAGAGAAGAGCTCTGTCTCGCGTGTGCTGCTGCGTCGCGCTCGTTCTTTTTCCCGGTGCGTGTGTGCCGTTAATACACGCTCGTCGATCGATGAGCCACGCTGCGCGCGGACTCGCCGACGTAGGATACCGTCATCACCGCGAAAGGAATCTCTTATTTTATACCGTTGAGATAAGCGGGCGAAATCGGCGGTACCGATCGCTATTGCATCCGATCACGAACAAGAGCTTCCACTTCTCGGACAGGGTACTCTTTTTATTGTTTTTCTCGCTTGCTCTCTCTCTCTTTTCTCTCTCTCTCTCTCTTTTCTCTTTCTCTTTCGCTTCTTTTCGTTTCTTCTCTTTCTCTCCGCCTTATGCAAACGGATGTCACCAAATTCGCAGCCGCGAACGCGCTTCGCTCCGAACTGCCGCTGGAAAACAGGGAAGAGGAGCTGCTACCGCGAGGGGAATCAATACCTCAGTCCTTGTGGTAGTTGAAGGGGGATTGCAGGCGCGAGGGAGGAGGAGGAGGTGGTGGAAAAGTAGAGGCAGCAGTGGAGGCAGCGGTGGTGGCAGAGAGGGATACCCGAGGGGTGAGGATGGGTGGGTACACTGGGATATATTGGAAGTTCCTGCGATCCCGAGGGTGGGGGAGCTACGCTTCGGAAGCAAAACGAGCGAAAGGGGTGGTATGCACCGCTCAAGGTGTGAGAGAACGGGGTGTGGAAGGGAAACACGACGCGCGCTGCACGATCGTCATCAATCGCTGGGACGCTAACAGCCGAGTGTATCGCTGACCTGGAGATCCGACATGTTTGAGGAAACTAACAGTAAAATAAAATATAAAAAAAAAAATGTGTGGGGGGTCTCGACGAATCGTATCACGAATCAATTTCACCAACTGTCTAAGTGCATTTCTACAAAAAAAATTTGCCAGTTTTCCAGAGTCACGCGCGCGTTCTCGTATACATATGAATTTTATTTTTAAACATCAAGGATTCAAGAGCGAAGAGATTTTGATGCGTTAAATAAAAGAGCTTTCAAGCGTTTTGACTCTCGCTTTCTTATTTTCCTTCGCAAAAGCATGGATTTCCTTTGATTTCAAAGAAACCGACCTTTTTCCTCTCGTAAGATTAATTTGTTCTGGAGTGTGTAAGTCTCTTTTTTTCCTATCGTATCGGGCTTCTTCTTCGCACTTACTTCTTTAAGTATTCTACAGCAAAAGATGCAATAATTTTATTTCGAGCAAAAGATGTAATAATTTTATTTCTTAATATATTATATTTTCAACAAATATATAATAACTCTATTTTTTTTTTTTTTTTTTAACAATGTCACTTTTAACAAAAATAAAGAAAAATATCTGCAGCTATGTGGACACAAAAATAGACCGATGCACGAGCTGCACGTCAAACAGCGATGAGTTGCATTCATCGCGATCGATTAAATGCGCAACGCGCCGATGTTCGATTGTTATTTATTCGCATCTCTTTCATTCGCGCTTTGCGTCACGTAAGCGCGTACATACGTATGTACATACTTCATTTTTGCCGTCGCAGAGAGAATCGAGAGAAGAAGATTGAAAAAAAAAAAAAAAATTCTACGCGGATTATATATAACAGGTCGCGCGCATGCGAACAACGTAAAGTTTTATTGAATTTTATGGTGTAGTTCTCCTCTCGTAACTTGGAGATATAAGAATCGCCGGTTGTAACACGTATATCGTGTGCGACGTGTGTCTCCTTGTATCACATCTCACGAGATCAATTTACATACACGCAAACGGTTCCGATCATAATATTTTTGCAATTGTGTACCGCTTGATGATGATTTTTCGCATTAACATCATCGCTAATGCGAATCGTTATAATGGCGAGGTGACGGGGAAGCGCCAAAGTCGCGGAAGACGATGTGTGTTTGCGCATGTACCTGTTGGCGCAGGCCGCTGCTCGACTTGTGCAACGGTGCAGAGGTACTCTCGCGTCTTATTTACTTGTATACGTCGAGCAACGGGCTTGGCCCGCTAATCTCGGCGCGACCTATTAACCATTAAGCGCGTGTCTCTCTGCGCACAACATGCCGTAAAAGCACCACCGACCTTTTTATAAGAGGCAGAAAATATAGTGTAGAATTTTTTTTTCACAAAACACAAGAGATTTCTCTTCTCTCAAGTTTTGATTCTTACTCTCTCGCAAAATTCTTTAAGTAACTATTCAATATAAGTGGTTTTTAATTATCTAGATCTTTTTTTTAAGTTATGTCTCTCTTTCTTTCTCTCTCTCTCTCTATCTATCTTTCTCTCTATCAAGTCCATTTAAATTGAGATTTTAAAAACGTATGATATATCTCTTTAAACATTTGTTTTTGTTTTCTTTGTCTTGTTTCCTGTATCATAAAAATACGCGAAGTTTTTTATTTTAAGTTCCACTGACACACATATCTTTTTTAGCTCCGAGAACACATACGCGTGACAAATTTATCTCGCGGTTTTTAAAATTCTGTTTATAATTGAGTAAGTTGAGCATTTAATTAAACAATTATAACAATATCACTCCCGTTTCACGTCAAAAACTGTGTGCGCTTTAAAAATAAATGTGACACAAAAAATGATCTAAAATGCAAAATATGCGCAAGATATATGTACATATATATATATATATATATATATATATATATGTATACACACACGTATGTATATATACATATATCATCATAGTCAGTAAGATATCGATGTTTGTCGCAGAGATTTTTACATGAGGATGAATAATTCATCGACGCGTGTACTCATAAAATATTGGTAAACATGAAAGTCCAAAATTCATACGTTGACGTTTGACGTTTTCACGTTGCGTGCGATTGCGACAGAGATAAAGAAAATGGATTGCATCATTTTTTGCAACTTAATTCTTGGAGACGTTGCACAAAGATTTTTTTTTTACCGAAACGTTTTTCGCGGACAAAACGCCGGCTTGCGATTATCGACAATGTATGTGTGCTTCCGCTTTCTCGATTCGCGTTGACCTCTTTTGTAACGTCGCCGTTACAACATAGGCGTGGTCGGTATCCAAACACAATTTGTGCAACCATGCCGATTAGAATTATATGAAATGAATCACAAGTTGCGCGATTTCACCGTAATTAAGATAGAATAAAGAAAACTATTTTACACGTCGTAGATACAGACGTTTGCAAAAACTACGGTCTTCAAATTGTTTATTCCACTTCGAAACCACAAAAGACAAACATATTTTGGCGTAAAACAATTTTACGCTTTATATTTGTTTTGCTTTACAGTTTGTCCGAGAGAAAAGAACTATTTTAAGCTCTCGCGCAAATGTGAGGGACCGACTGTACTTGGTCATTTTAAATCACAAATATTCATATATGTACATATAAATACAAAAAGAGAGAGAGAATTGCTTCTTAATTATATATTACCCATTTTGAACGAAGTCTATTCATTTTCAATTACATCAATACTCACAACAAAAAGCCGTCACGCGGATAATGTGCATTTAACTTTTAATTAATATTGAATATATATGTAATTAAATTTAATATTTAATTCAGAAGAGAGACAGAGAACGTGAGCGCTCTCGACTCTTAAGAGAGCATAGAATTAATTTAAGCATTAATTTCGTAACTATATGGTACGCATCAAAATAAATTAAGACAGATTGTGTAATCTTGATTAACAACCTCTCTCTTATCAACGTGGTTGTAGTTCTTCATTATCTACGTGTAATTATTTGGCATTGACACATTCGAAACATGCAAAATTAGTACAAGACATTCAAGCGGGCACTCGTATATGTTCTATATACACCTACAGTGCTTAGCTTATGAATTGCGAACTGCGACTACAAAGGCATCATTAAGTGACACTCGGCTGTATCGGATTGATAAGGTCACGAGTGCTCGGATAACTTACCTCAGAAGACGTCAAGTAGCAGAGTCTCGAGTCCGTGCTCTCCAACGAGGCTTGTTGAACGATTCCGTATCTGCCATCTCGGTCGGACATATAATCGGATCTGACGCTGTCCTGTCTGTCGAAAGTACCTCTGAAATACGTAACATTCATTTTCAATTGAATGACGCGCAGTGTAGTTTGTAATAAGCGTAGCGAGACAAACGTTTAATTGCAATCTTTGTTGCCATATTTTTTACAATTAGAAATTGGCTCGCGAAAAGTGTGTGCCTTTTTCGATCCGTTATAACAATGCAAATTTTAAGCAAACTGGTTTTTTTTTTTTTTCACTTTCAATGATGTTAGAAGTTTTGTTATCTGTTTGATATGTTTTTATATTGTTTTTTGTTGATAATGTAGAGAAAGATCTATTTCGTAATACTAAAGTTGGTAAAACCGTTAGTAAAAACGTTTTCGGGATTGTACAAAGAACAATCGAAATGTGGGATAAAAGCAGGAAGGAAGTGCGGGGGCATGGTCTAGGTACTGAAGACAATGCGAACAATACAAGAACGACGAAAGGCAGGTGACTGAGCGTCATCTACAAGAACCGAAAAAGAATGCTCAAGTGTGTATTGTACAACGAAAGAGTTCTTTTTGCAACGCTTGGTTCTCGCGATATATTTATATTTTTATATACTGCGCACGCGCATCTTTTTTACTTGTTAAAAAAAAAAAAAAAAAAACAAAGAACGTTACACGTTACGCTAGCTTAGATACCTATTTTTTTAAATATCAATCATAGTTAAAAAATATTAGTTTCTGTCGTTTCTTGTGCTACGATTTTTTTTAAATAAAACTAAATTCATACGCACAACAATATTTCAAACTGAGAGAAAGACTAAACTTTTTGGAGAAATTTTGTTGAGTAAAAAATTCTTCAACTTGACACAACTTAATTTCCTACAGAAATCATCACCTTTCTCACCTTTGTTCGAGAGAATCGGTCCGGTTAGATTTGTAACCGCTGTCTTCATGTCGCAGAGAGGGAAGAGAATCCCAGGGCGAGTCTCTCTTGTGTCCCGAATATCCTGGATTTATCGAACTCGAAGCACCGGAACCAAGAGTTGAACTGCCCGACTGCCATCCGTCTGAGTGTCGAAACCATTGTGCACGTGCGGACTCGCCGATGCAACTGGCACATCTTGAATGAAAATATCGATTACATAGATTAATTACATTAACATATATATTTTATATAATTATTATTTGTATTATATATATTACATATCTGTAATTATTTTTTGTAATAATTATTGTATTCACACACACAGAGAATTATTTTTTATTTATAGAGAAAATAAAAAACTCTTGTATACAATTTATTATATTATTTCATATATTACATTTTTTATATTACAATTTATTATTTATTATATAATACAAATAAAGCGACACATGTGTATCTATCTTTTATCAGTTAATTATTAATATCATTTAACAAAATAACAACAAAATAATTTAAAACCTCCATTTGCATCTCTTTTATCAATGATTCATTATTATTTGACAAAAAAATTATTATTGTTATATCATTTGACACACAAAATAACACCATAATTAAGAATCTGTATTTATATTTATGTAAACGATAATTCTCTTTGTCTTATTTTTTATCGAATTAAGATTTAAAATTTATCGGTACACATTTATCATGCACACAATACCGAGCGGGCACCGGCGAATAATCCGGAAAGGGTATGACTGTCTTCGCTCGATTGTCCTCTCCGAGCAGTTGAAACTTGACGTGTTTCTTGCTGTGATCTTCGGATCCGTCGTTCAGAATTCGATAAAATATTTTTTCCGGTAACTTAGGCAGTTTCGGCAGTTTTTTCGATTCTCGCGGCCTTTCGAGCGACCAGTATTTACGCTGACAATTCATTGTTTGCAAAATCAATCACAACGCGATCAGCTGTGACAATTAATTCAACGTATTTGGATAACGAAGAGATATAAATGTTATCAATCCCGCCCACCGCAACGCAATCTATCGAACAACGCCAATAATCAATTCAATAATAATTTTTATTATCTCGCACTGCAACATTCCTAGTTGGTGTCACACAGGTGTATGCAAAACTCGCGCGCATCCTGTCGCGCATTATCATCGTCTTTTCGCAAGAGATCGTTCTCGTTCGCGTTTGTTTTAAGCACAACACCCTGATGCACCGGAGTACGGTAATTGCGTACGTGGCTAATCTCTCGCGCGTTTTCTCTTTTGCGCCCACTTGAAACACTTTTCTTCTTCTTCTTGGTTCTCCACCGTCCTGGGATAAAACCCACTCACGAAGTTTTCTATATTTACTATATGGAGCTGTCCGCGCTGCTGCTGCTGTCAGTCGCCGTCGCTGACCCGTAATGCACAACGCGCCGGCAACAGTCGGGGGATGATGATGCATGCGCCGATGCCTGAGCGTTCTATCGAGGGGCGCACCTTCAATACACACAACTTCGATAGACACCACGCGCGACGCGCGTCGCTCATCGATAGCCTCTTATGGCGCACGTGATATTTTTTTATGCGCCCTCCGTTGGCTATCGATAGACGATGTCATATATCCGGTGATATTATCCAGAGTGCCCTTAATGGGTGAGCACGTCTCATTGACCGCACCTGATGGTAGGACGCAGCCCTTTAAATGTCAAAGTCTCGCAATGGCGACTTTCGCGCCTTTTTTTCGAGCAAACTCTCTTCGACAAATCGAGGGATCGCTGGCTTATTATTTATCGAGCATATCACGCGCGTTCGTTTTAATTATACCCGTTGATATTTTCAATCGAGGGGCACAGAATCGATAAATCACTTTTATATTTAATTTCAACTACGTAAAATTTGTTGAAATCTCTCCGAAAAATATTTAAACACGTTTTATTTAAAATGGTTGGAGAATTTATTTAAATTATATGTTTTTAACAAAGAATTTTATACTATATTATGTCAATTTAATGTATAAAAATTTTTTAAATATCTCTTATAATTTTATAAATTCACGCATTAAAAAAAAAATACTTTTGTTATACAATTAATAATGATAAAAAATAAATATATCCTAAATAAATCTCTCGTTTTCTATTTATACAAATTTCTACGTTAAAGATAAAAATATCTCGAAGTTATCACTTATTTACTTTTTGATTATTAACCAAATCATCCTTGGACGTAAATAAAAACATGTAAATTCAATAAAATAAAAACTTAGCAAGAGATTCGTTCGCTTTTCCGCGCGTCATCCATTTATATACGTTTCGTTGAATAATATAGAAGCGCGATAAACGAATGCGCGGGAATCTTTTACGATGCAAATGGCAGGTTAATGAAAGCCTGAGTAGTGATTTACCTAGAATTGTAGTCGCTGAGATAACCACGGTCTCGATCGCGCTCGGAGTCACGCTCTCTCTTCTCTCTCGCCACCTCGTTGCGGTCGCTGTAATAGCCGTCCCGATCCTTGCTGTTTTGTCTTTCGTTGCAATAGCGATAGGATAACGGCAGAGTTGAAGACTTGTTAGAACTGGAACCTGCAATCACGGTAATTGACGTTAGTACGAAATAAAAAAAAAGAAAGAAAGTGTGTTTACGGAACTCGAGCAAGATAATATCTCAATTTCCGAAGGCGCGTTTCCAACTTACGTCTTCGTGAAACGTGAGGTGTACGCTGAACGTTCAACGGTATGTTTTCCGCAAATTCTAAAACAAAAAAATTCTCTTTTCAATCAAACAAACTCTTATTCGAAATTAATTGCTTTCTGATAATTACTTATTTCTATTAATAATTGTATCTGCTTGTGAATTGTAAATGAAAAAAAAAAAAAAACAAAGTTAGGAAGAAAATTTATTAAGTTTAAGTAATTCGTTCGTGAAAAGAACAAGGAGATAAACGGTATTGCAAGAAAAAAAATTATAAGAAGAGAAAATAATTATAAACAGCAGTAATAAAAAAAAAAGAAAAAAAATCAAGATGTGACAAGCTTGCTATATTACAACGTGAAAATAGATTTTCGTGAAATGCTGCGATTGCGATTAAAATTACCCAAGTTCTCCATGCTTTGCGTGAGCAAGGCCTCGAACGTGCGCAGGCTGTAACTCTCGGCGTCCATGCCCTTGGCCAGGGTGTTTCTGAGATGCATCTCGTATTCGAGGAGCAGACGGCTGGTCGGACTGCCTGGCGTCGACACCGACTGCATGTTTTGATATGACTGGCCGTTGTTACAGCGACGGGAGTTGCAGTGATTCGGTTGCTCCATGTCGGAATTGCCGTTCGACGAGCTCGGCGTGGTGGCGTAGCACTGGTTGTCGAAGATGACGTTGTCCGAAGGCGGCGACATGTCACCTGTGCACCGATTACTTTCCGAATCTAAGTACGCCCTGCCTCTGCCGCCTGTGAGCAGAGAGGTGCAACCAAGAGTGCAGGAGATGTACGAGTGGACGTGGTGAGTCGTGCGGTGGTCCGCTGATCAATGGAGAACGTGTCAGTCGGTAAAGGACCAGCGAACGCGTAACTCGAGAAGTGGTCCATCCAAGAATGAGCCACGAGGCTATCGTCAGGCTGACAGGACAAGTACGTTGTCCCCTAGTGCGCATGTTACGTATATAAGAAGGTTAGGAGTAACAAAATGTTAGGGGTGCTTGTGAGTGGTGACGGGTGGTGACCCCTGACTTTCATCAGGGTGGAGCTGGCTGGCCACCTTGTTGCTTTTTGTGCGCATGTTAAGTTGTACCGAGGGTGTAGCTAAAGGTTAAGAGGTGCCGTGGACCAGAGTTCACAGAGTTGCTGGTTAGTTACACAGTGTTACGCGTTCGCCGGATTTATTAGGTCAAGCAAAGGGAGAGATGAGAGATTATGTGCGGAATCGATCACGTAATCGTAAGATTCTTTTGCGCTTTCTCTGTTGCGCCTTAACTCTTATTATAAATTTTACAAATAAAAAATCTGTTGTCAAACAATCTCTCAGATTACGTTTAAATTATTGTTTATACAAGAGAATTTACTTTTTTTGAATTACGAGATTGATTCCTCGAAAACATTAATTTTCATCGTTGAGATAAACAACTGTAGCGCAACTTGTATATTTCATTTTTTTCTGAATTTTAAGATATTTTTTAGCTCGAGATAAAACAATTTCTTTTTTTATATTATTAACGGTAAGTTATGTTACTTGTCTCAACGATAAAATAGCACATGTTACTCTGTTTAGGTTCTATCAAATTGTTGATATTTGTATCAATGTGATTATTCATCAGGAGAGAGATTCATTAGATATATAAATAATTAGAGATTATTAGAGAGATGGTAAAATATATATACATATATACACATATGTAAGATATGTATAGCAAACTTTTTCAAATACTGTAGCAAACAAAAAGATATACTAAAACATTTAAAAGTATTTGCCTGAAAAAAAGTCTGAAAAATGGAAGAGATTAATCATAGCGTTGAATTTAACGGCAAATTAGCAGAAGAGAATCGTACCAGAGTATTGCCGGCTCATATCGTGAGCGCTCCTGGATCCTTGAAATTTGTTGTTGTAGGGGACGCGATAGGGATGCGCGTAATTCTCGTTGTCGATCTCCTGCATCATGTACTTCTGATTGTTATTGCTCGGATGATAGTGATAGCTGTGATGGCTGTGGCGTTTCCTCGTCATCTCCGGCGACGTAACCGGGCTGTCGATGCTCGGCATCGGCTTCAGCATGCGCTTCAGCATGTTCGAGTCCACGCTGATTCCGCCGTTCTGCGCGTTCTCGATTCGCATGTCGTCCGTGCTCTTGCTCTTCGACTTGTGACTACCGTGATTGTTGTTGACGATGTTGAACAAATTGCCGTTCTGCATCTCGAGCTCGGTGTAATCGGCCGATTTGGTGTGGTGCAGCTGCTCCTTGCGCAGCGATTTGCTCTGCAGAGTCCCACCAGCCTGCGTGCCCTCCGATTTGAGCATTTCGGTGCCGTTCTGCTGCGTGGACGAGTCCTGGCTCTGCTTTTGCAATTTCTTCGGCGATATCGTGGATCCCTTCTCTTCGGGGCTGTCGATCTGTCGAGGTGGTACATTATTATTGGTAATGCTCGCAATTGCGTCGTGAATTTGTTTCAACGACTTTATTATTATTTTTTTTTAAAGATACTTTAAAAAGCGCATTTTGCAATAATCCTATAAGGAATAAATTTTCGAAATGATATAAATATCTTCCTGATTCGTGCATTCTTTTTATACGTTGCAAATATAAGAACAAATTGATTTTTTATTTTAAATATGCGAACTTTTCACACACTTGTATAAGAGTAAACTACCTATACATGTAAGACATAGGTATATATATATATATATATATATATATATATATATATAATAAATGGAATAAACTTTTTTTTTACCACTGAAAAGATATACATATCTCTTCTAAGGAATTTATGCTTAATTTAGACTGACGCTTGCCTGCGATCCAACGGTGGCAGTCTTCGGGGTTGTCTGGCATGTCTCGTTCTGCTTCTCCTTCTGTTTGGCCGAGTCGCCGGCCTTTGGTGTTTTCCCAGGTGTCATAGTAGGATTATTGACATTGTCGTAGAGTGACGCGCTGGATGTGGCCGATGTCATCTTGTCTCGTCCTGATGGCATTTCGATTTCCGTCGATCTCACTATGGTCCGCGGAAGTGTCGACGGCCCTGCCGTCAAAACATTGACAGATTTAATAATAAGCGCGGCTCTCAAACGAGCAAACGATCAAAAATCAATGTTAAAATCAATAATCTGTGTTTTTTTTTTTTTTAATATCCACATATTGATCAATATCTATTTTGTTTTATTATAGTTTTATACATGATATATATTTTATATACCGCATGGACTTCGATATCTGGGGTCTTGATTGCTACGTATCCTTGCGAGCTGATCCGGCGTCATGCAGGTGCACTGAGGTTCCCTTTCCCTGGATCGACTTGGTGAGGCCGGTGTCGACAATGGCTTTCGGCGTGTTTTGATCTTCTGCTTATTCGATGGCTCGAGCTTCAACGAGTAAGAAGAGGACGCTTTCCTTGAAATCTTGAACGACGGTGACTGTATGGAAAATTAACTAGTGACTGCAAATGATCTCGAGAGTCGAATCGAACTTGTATCGGACTTGTGTATTCTTCCTATAAAATATTATCTCCCGCACAACTTCCTCGTGCGCGACCCGGAAGAGAGATAGAGAAGGAAATAGGTGGAAACGTCGATAAAAAATGATAGCTAAGCTACTCAAAGTTGTGGTGGCACGATGTATAATGTATTACGAGAGAGATGCGTGTTACGGAATATAATATTACTAAACTTACGCAACATTCTTTGAATTGTTTCGCATCTATGGGAGATGTGAAGTTCAACCCCCAAGTCTCATTTGTCACTGTATCCTTCCAGTAAACAAAGCACTCCGACGCTTGGCCGATACGCGTTCCTTAAACACAATCATGTGACATTAATTACTTTGACATTCAACTGTATATGTGTGTGTGTGTGTGTCATTATATTGTGTACATATATCTTTTCTAAAAATAATCTAAAAAAAATGTAGAGAACCAACTTAATAAAAATACACATATAGAAGTACGTATTTATTTATTAATTTTTTTTTTTTTTTATATATGTTTTTCTCATACGTAATTTCTTTTATATTTTTTTCCTAAAGTTATAATATTATACTTTTTTATTAATTTTCTCTTCAATTACGACTCACCAGGTTGAACCAACCGCACGTCTAGAATCTTATCGACCTGGCTGTTGTATGCGGTGATATGATAGACGCATTCCGGCGAATCCTGGATACAGGTGATGTTAACCGGCACCAGATCCTCGGACACCTGCTGCCACTTGAAAGTCCCACTTCCGCTCGAGTTCACATGGAACACTTCGGCCCATAGCCTAAAAACTCTCGTCATTATATCGTGCGTTGCGTCAATACATAATTTTTCAAACATCGATACGTATCAGTTAGAGAATAGAAAAAAGTTCTTTCTAAAGAAGAAACTTGGAGAGAAAATGGAACAGCCGTACTGGTATAAAAAACGTGATGTTAAAAGATAGAGATAAAGCAAAAGAGCTACATTAAAATTGACGTTATTTATCATATCGTTTTTTCTTCTAGATATAACATACACAAATAGTTACAGTATATAATAAATATGTGATATTTGCTGTATTTTATATGTAGGAGTAAAAAATCTATAATCGTGACACGCGTCGAACTTCAATAAAGTGAAATCCTCGTGATCGGATGCGACCAATCGTCTTGAGATTCTCCTTTAATCCTCTCTCTGGTAACAATCCAGCGTACAAGAACATATTACAGGATTAATTTTCTTTGCGTGTGCAATCGTGTGACAAGTGTCACGATGATGAGATGTCGGCACCACAAGCAGCAGAAATAAACTTTAATAAGGATTCTTTCACTTTCGCGGTTATTTCATTTTAGCAGGTTTCACTTTAGCAAAGTCGACTGTGCCTAAGTTGATAATAGCTTATTTGTAAACGTAAATGGGTAGTTTTAGTATGTCACTGGTTCTGTCAAAAAGCACAAACACTACAATCCTATTACAATATCTTGAGTGTGTATCGCCATTACAAGGTTTTTTTTTTATTCTATGTGACATCGATTGTTACATTACAACGAACGGACAATCAGAAATCACATCATGCCTCGATAGGATTGCGTGTAATGTACAATAAACATGCGTTGTTTATGTTCACCGTGTAAATTATATAACCGCGCGCGTTAAAATTAATTTTAAATTGTATAATTCGCAAACGCATTTATCTTTTTTTTTTTTTTTATTTCAAAGATTTGAAAGAAAAAAACTAAACGATACACGAAACTTTATGTATAAAAATTTGCATTAATGAGAGAAAAAGTAATTTTATAAATTTTTTTGTCGAAGTAGTCGTGCGAAGCGCACACTGACCGGCACCAAATCGTTCCGCAGAAAGAAAGTTTCTCTTCGCGCCGTTTCTCTTTCAATTGCTGCAACGTACGACATGCTTGTACGGATAAGTGTACATATCGTTTTAATTTTTTTACAAGTACGTGAAAATATTAAAACTTCTCAAGTATGTGCGATAAAAATGTGAAAGTAATGACATAATTAGAGGAGAATATTTCAGATGTTATTTTTTCTACTGGAAAAACTCTCACGTCTCTTGATCATATTAATTTCCAACTTACGCTCGTCCGAAGAAAAATAAAAACGAGAAATTGAAATCGCATTCGTATTAATCGAATTTTTAAAGCAAGTTTACATACGTACATGCAAGCAAGAAAAACGAAAACTACCGGTCGTGATGAATGGGCTACGACCTTGATCAATCGGATAGAAATTACAGGTAAGAAGACAAAAAACAGCAAAGAGAAAGAGACGCGTAAGCGCGAGGCAAAAGAAAGACTGAGCGGAGGAGAAGAGACGAGAAGAAAGTGAGAAGTAAAAGAGGAAGAAAACGGAATGAATATAAGGAAAGTGCGAGACAGTCTGGGTGACGCGAATAAAAAGCGACATCTGATCCCGTGCTGACGTTCTCAGCATATGGTTGCGGTGTAGTAAGGTACGTAACTTCTTACCAAGATGATGCGAAATAATATATAAACCTGCACCTCGATATACTGCATTTTTTAGTAAACTCGCGGGAGCACTCACTAAAGTAAGATCAACGGTGTAGTACAGAGATAACATACACGCGCGTACAGCAATTATGTTAAAACAAGCATTCGCGAATATGTATATTAGCATCTCATCATTATCCACTTTTTGGCAAAAATATAACGCACACATATTTTTTTCCGGAATATTAACAAGATAATCAAAAAAACTTTGAGTTAAAACAGCGCGGTGTGTGCAATTGAACCACCAGGTACTGATGATTTTTAATAAAAATACTAAGATTAAAAAAAAAAACTTGTTTAAAGTTGCAAAACATTGCTTTGTTTGTTTCTTAAAATATTTAGATACGTTGTTACTTTTTTAAAAATGATTTTTATGACGGCAATTCTCCAAAAAATCATTGTAAAATTCCTTTTTCTCGGTCTTATAGCCCAGAACTGTCATTCATGCTGCTCAAAAATGCAATCAAGAATAAGCAAATTATGGAATAAAAAAATAGATAGAAAAGGGAGAGAGAAAAGAAGATAGATAGATAGATAGATAAATAGATAGATAGATAGATAGATAGATAGATAGATAGATAAATAGATAGATAGAGAGAGAGAGGGAGAGAGAAAGAGAGAGAGAAAGAGAGAGTCAGTATAATGCATACAGTGTACGAGTGGTAATCATTGAAGAGAGAGAGAGTGAGATATAACATGGTCGAATAGAGAGTGATTGAATGGTTGAATGGTATGGTATGCGCACCTCTTCCTCTCTCTTAAGCTTCCGCACCTGAGCAAGTGGCCAGTGTCACCCCTGCGTCCTCCGCTGCCGCCCATCCCGC